>NC_056470.1:1666554-1802697 GCF_008729295.1 Plectropomus leopardus | reverse complement strand
TTGTCATTATTGTTATTTTTGTTGTTGTTGTTGAAGATTTAAAAAAAAGATATAATTGGGATACTGTGGCTACATCCATTATTTTATACAGTCTTTTGGGTCATAGTAACATTTGTATTCTGATTTAGAACATTGCATCTAACACTCTAACCTTGTCCTCCATACCTGCAGAAATAAACCACCACACAGTCCTCAGCAACACAGAGTGACCCTGTCCCAATGACTTATGACTCAGTGTTATAAAAGCACAGGAGCTTCAGTGAGTTCCTCCCTCCTCTGCACTTCAACATTTAAAACAATGGACAAAAAAAAAATAACCACCTCTAGTATGTGTGTGTTCTAAATACTCAGTAATGGTCAAGAAAATACAAAAAAAATACTTTGTGCAGAATTATGACAAAGCAATTATTATTACTATTACAATCATGACTTCTTCTTTTTTTTAAATACATCCCGTATGGTATATTTGATTTGCTCATACCAGCTATTGCTGTCGTGTGTGTTTGGTATTTTCTGTCTGCTCTAAAAATTAAATAACATACTGTTTAAAAAATCTACAGTCTTTTACTTGTCATGTTTCTAAAGTGTTGAGTATGCATGGTCCTCTTATAAACCTCAAAAGGACCCTGGAAGAGGTAAGACAAAATAAAATAAAATAAAATAAATGGTTGGACAACTGATAAGCAAAAAAAAAAAAAAAAAAAGTATCAGTGCACACAAAGAAAGCATGAGGGCAACAGGAGGAGCTGCAACCTCTGCTTTATCTACAGCTGATAAACGCTCAGCTTCTATTTTGGGCCCCACAGCTTTGCTTGGAATTGTTGATGACCCCAAGAGACAAATAGAACATGATTTGTCTTTTTTTAAAGTCAGTTCAGCAGTTTATTAAATAAAATCCTCTTTAGATTCCCATGATGAGCACAGTGCACCCCCAGGGACACAGGAGAGAGAGTGCACTTATAATCTATTCACCAGACGTCATGAAACTATCTGAGCTGGCTAATACAGGACCCTTAGGTTCCCGATGGCCATCGGTCCTCAGGGCAGAAGAAGACAACATTTTTTGTGTGAGTTTATGCAACACAGCACAGGCCTGGATAATCTTGCACACCAGGGAAGAAATTAAGTGTGTGTAATTGGGTGTAGATTGCCATTTATTGTCAAAGGACAGAAAACAGGAATATATCACAATCACATATGAATCAACTGAGAGTGGCACATGAAGAAAAAGCCAGTGGATGGCTCGGAACCAGTAAACAAAAAATCTCTTTTAACTTAAATTCACAGCAATTTAGCAGGTGAAAAAGCCAGATATAAGAATTAAGTGTTAATCTATTGAACTTAAGCAAATTGGTTTGAATACATGGAAAAAAGGCGAGTCACTTTTAAAAAAATGACCCAAAAATGATAAAAAATAAACACCAACGAAAAAGAAAACAAAAACAAGAACAGAAAATTACCTGAAAAAGTGATAACATGAAATAGAAATAATAAATATAAAAAATAATAATAAGACAATTTTTCTGTAACCTAATTTTAAATAAATAATTATAATGATTTGAAAAGTTTCCTTGATATTTTTCCCTAGTTATTTAATAATTCTCTAATGATTCTCTCTTTTTTTAAGGCTAATTTTCTGTTATTTTTCTTGTCACATTTCATTATTTTTTAGCAATCACGGGAAATTTCATGCTAAGTTAATGATTACCTTTTCTCAAATGTTTTTGAAAGAAATCATATCAATTTGCTCACATTTTAAAGGTTTAAAATGTCATGACAGCACAAGAAAACTGAGGTCCGTCGAGATTTCAAAGCCTGAACTAAGGGCGTGAAAACAGCTGTCAACCGAAGAACACAGAAGAAAATGCAAACACAAAAAAATAACCCCTGTCCAGTCCAAAAACTACAAGACTTGTCCCTCTTTGTTAACAGGCTGTCATAGATCAACGTTAAAACATAAGGTTCAAGTACTCAGCATCCTCGTTATCAGTATCTCTGAAGAGGCACAGACGTGAGCTGATGAATGAAAATCAAAGCCGCCCACGTTGAGTCCTGGAAGTCTTTTCAAATCTCCATGATTGGAGAAGACAGATTGTTGGACTTGACTGGACTGATGACGTCAGAGCCAGGGGAGAAGTTCCAGGCACATTTGGAGCTGGTCTGGAAACACAAGACCAGTCTGGATGGGGAAACCTCCAGTGGACAAAACCAGATCTCTCTGAAATGTCCCTGTTGCAGCAACTAGTTACAAAGAAACCTGAAAATTGCATGGTTTCTTGAAAGCCTAAAGCAAGAGTCAGAAAATTAGATTAATCTCTAAATACCCATTTTAGTCTTAAAGACCCCCTTCATGTGTTGCATTAAAATGGTGTGTGATAAAATAGTGCATAGTGCTGTGCATAAAAGTACAGGTGTAAATGCACCCAAATAGCAGTGAGGATGAATTGTGATCCCATCAGCCAAACCACCTCCGAAAGTGATCAGAGCTGCATTATGACCACAATAAGGACAAGTGTAAATGCTATTGTGTTTTCAGTCCACATACAACTCCTCGGTGGACCTATATTCAAAGAGTAATTTCATACAACTGTGCCAAACCAGCGAGGTAGCAGCCGTTAGCCAGTTAATGAGCTAAGCTGCTAGCCAGAAAGCAGCAAGAAAGGTTACAGATATTTAAAGGTTCAGTGTGTAGGACTTACAGAAATATATTAGTAGAAATGTGATATAAAATTCATACCAATGTTTTCTTTGTATGATCACCTGAGAATGAGAAAGGTGTTTTCAATGCCTTAGAATGAGCCATTTACCATACAAATTACTGCAAAATTTACAAGAAATTAGCAAAAAAAAAATACAAGAAAATTGATATTTGAAAAAAAAAAAAAAAAACACAACAAGACAAAGGAACAACCTGAAAAAAGTGCAAAGCAGAAAAAATATATGAATAATTTTACACTTTTAAGTATTGTAATGTAAATCTTCAAATAGAAGCCTAGTCCCAATTAAACGTCCAGTCCCTTTTAATAGCCCATTGTGGTGACATATTTTAACAAATAAAGGCCTGTCTCAATTAAAGGCTCAGCCTGGTTAGCATGCAGGTCATTTTTATAAAAGGTATTCGGATGTATAAAACTGGATTGTTGGCTATCTGCTGGAGGTAATGTTAGTCAGCTGCTTAGATAACACATACAATTCTAAATGTTTAAGCTTTTGTCAATATGGCCATGCTACACATGGTTAGCTTGCTAAGATTCTCCACAATTCAATCATTCAAAGAAGTACCAAAGAAGTAATACTGGCAGAGTCAACCAGAGATGCAAAAAAAGAGGTTTGATGCAACAATTTGTATTTCTATCTTTGGTGAGCAACAGTTTTATGTGAAAAGAATTAAAAGCCCACCCCATATGGACACTGGTCCCAAATTTAAGCCTGGCGAGTTCAGCGGTTACAGCAAATAATCAAAGTTTTACGGTATATGTTCTCACGGTGAGGGTACTCTTCCACAGAGTCCGCCATGTTGTTTTTACAGTAGCAGAAAAACTACTCACTGGCTCTAGATAGGGCCATTCATGTTGTCGCTTGGCACGAGGAAGAAGTTTTAGCTGGTTGCAATCTGCAGTCAGCTAGATGCCACTACATCATAGCCTACACACTAGACCTTCAAGGCACTCGTGGAAGGAGTCAAAACGACATGGGTCAAGTTTCTGCTTTCAGTCCAACAAACCTTTACAAGCAAAAACTCATAGCGCAATCGAGCTATTCATGAAGCAATGGTGGCAAACGACTACGGCAAGTTTAGTTGTCTGAGCTGGAAAGAGGAATTGAATCTCAATGAAGACACTGAAGACATGAAATAAGGGATACTTTTCAAGAGTATGTGTAGATGAGCTGTGGTAAACTTCCCTCCATCTAACCAGTGCCTAGATAAAGATGTTGATTATTTTGATTAGTTTGATCAAATACCTGCATTACCACCATAGCAGGCACAGGTACATGATAGTGTCGCCATCCAAAACATTTAGCGTTGAGTGACGTCATCTTCACATTTTGTAGAAACAATCATCAACAGTGATTTCTCAATTCTCATCAACAGTTTGAAAACAGCAAGTATTTAGAAGATTGTCTCTTTACATTCTGTGTCTTACCTAATTTCTAATTTTCACTTCACCATATCACACTTTGAGGTAATGTTGGACAATATTGGATTTTTTCCAAATTCAGTATTATGACATATCTGGCTGATAACTGATGCCGATATTGATATATCCACTTATTGTCCCCACCTAATTTTACTGATCATCAAGTCTCTTCTGCAGTGGAGTTTACATTATATGCAAAGTATTATCGTGATGGCCCACCAGATGGAGACGTGAAATACAGTGATTCGGTGTATGTAATATTCATTCATTGTGCAAAAGAAGAAAAACACTTCAACTTAGGGTTGATTACGCAAACTTAGGAGGCTAAATTCCAGAGCAAGAACCTAGTGAACTTCTACAGAGGAGCAATAGAAAGCATACTGACTGGAAACATCACCAACTGGCATGGTTCGTGCACGGCCCAGGACAGGAAGGCTCTACAGCGGGGGATTAAAACTGCCCAGATCATCGCTGGTTCCCATCTACAGAGCATCAGTGACCTCAGTGAAGTGAGGTGTCTGCACAGAGCCCAAAAGATACTGAAAGACAGCAGCCACCCCAGCCACAGTCTGCTCACCCTGCTGACATCTGAGAAAAGATACGGAAGTATCCAGTACTGAACCACCAGACTACGGAGCAGCTTTTTTCCCCAGGCTGTGAGACTCCTCAACTCCAAAAGATGTAGCAGGATCAAGGACAAATTTAAATTTCATTTTTTAAACTAAAAATTAACTACAAATAAAAAACGACTAATTAATCTACCTTGTACCCTGATATTTCATTTTAAAGCCAATATCAGCCAATACCAATGATGTGTCTATATTATCATGCATCCCCGTTTTGCAGGAGGTATTCTCACTTCACATTCTCCCCAAATGAATACCAGTTTATGCGTTGGGAAAAGTATACGCATCGTTCATTTATCTGGCCCCTGGAGTTGCTTGCTTATACTGTAGCTGATGTGAACTTTGCATATCTCCTCTTGTTGAAGAGATCCAACAAGTTCTCACAAAGCTTCATCAAACATTTTCATATCAACAGAAGCTTCACACTCTTTCATTCAGCACTGAATAACTGAAGGCACAAAAGTCACGTGTTCAGTCTGTGTACACAGTACAGCAGGTCAAACAAATTATTCAACTGGCAGGAGAGAAAAATTTCACTCCTTGGACTGGTTCGGAGGTTTACTCAGTTTTGTTGTGACCCTGATTTTCTTAATGATCACCCAATCCTTCTGCCCCACTGTGACTTTTATCCTCAGACAGGAGGAGGCAGTGGGATACATTTTGTCCATCTCTTGCATCTCAAACTTCCCGTTCTCTAACGTCCCCAGTGACTGGAACTCTTTACAGCTCTTCTCCTGTTTCTCTGTGTTGATCACGTCATGGCCTAACTCCACCTGAGCTGACTCCAGGAGGTCTTTGCCCCCTGATCCTGTTTCCACAAATATCCCTGTCAGCACTGCAGGGTCTGTGAACACCACAGTCAGGTAATTTCCACTTTCCGGGGAGCGTCCCCAGAAAAAGCCCTCTCCAGCATCCCATGCCAGTTTGGGGATGTGTTTCTTATAGGCGGACATGTCAGAATAAACCTCTGCCGAAGGATTGCTGTAGAAGTCCTCCTCAAAGTCCTTGTCCTTCAGCTTGTTGTATGTCCCTTGGAACGAGGAGAAAGTCCCCATGTGTTGGAACAGCGAGGGTTTGAAGATGATTGTCTCTTTCTGAGTTAGCAACACTCGGAAGTGAGACATCAACCAGTCGCAGGGCATTTCCTGGTAGAAGAGGAAGAGGAATCGTGCCAGCAGAGGAAGGTGGGCTGATTTGTAGAGTTTCCCAATGTAGCCCAGAGCTGAGAATTCCAGCATTGTCCAGGTGGTCTTCTTTACCTCCTGCTCCTCAACGCGCCTCTTTATGGTGGAGAGGAAATTTTTTGCGGAGAAGACATCGTCTTCCAGCTGGAGGTAGTATCTGCCAAGACCAGCACTGTAGTGGATCAGGAAGGAGTAATCCAGGTTCTGCTTTGAGCGGAACGATACCCTTTCTGGGGCATCGTTATAGTTCCTCTTTAGACCTGCAGGAGAAACAGAGAGACGTGTATCAGTCAGTACATTTATGAGCTATGGTTATAGCTTGATTAGGTCATTGAATACTACTTGACTACTGTCTCTGTCCCAGTATACACTGGGATTCTCCCCCACATAGCACTGGGGAGATTGCTGAGATTATTGACAGAAGTATGTCCGACTCCTCCACAGTAGGTGGAGATATACCCCCTTTTAGCTAGTTGCAATAAATCAATATTATTTATACAGTTTATGCTATAGACCCAATCACTATCACAACTGTTTATGTCTTTGAAGGGCTTTGGTAGGGCAGAGCCATAAAACCACAGTGATAGTTACCTCAATATAAATGTCCTCAATAGTGACATGTTCGTTAAATCCTCAATGTAATTAAACAACCCATGCGCTCTTTAGAGTGGGTTGGTAATGCACCTTAAATGCCAGTTATCACCTGCCATAAATCAGAAGAAGAAGATGGAGCAGCAGCAGTAGAAGAAGTAGAAGACCAGGGGGCCTGAGTTGCTGACTGAAGCTCCTATTATTTGATGTTGATAAATGCCGAAGCTCTGGAGCCCAAAAAATGGTATTTGGGACAGCCCTGTTATTTAAATATAAAGTTAGCTTATACTGTAGAAAGTGGAGGGGCCCAATACTGCCTTCTGAAAAACTCCCCCTACCCCCATTATTTACACCCCTGTGTAAATGAAATTGTACATTAGTAGAAGCACTTGTGCACTACACCTGTAATAGGAGGATACACATCCTGTGGAACATGGAGGACCACCAGCTGGCCTTGTTCCAGCTCCACAGCAAATGTAGTTTTGATCTCCTGCACTGTGCCTACTCTCCAGACAACGTCAAAATCTGCCAGCAGCAGCACCACCACCATGGAGGAGCGCTCCCCAGGAGACGACTGGGAGAAGAGAGACTGCAAGGTAGGGATGAGATAGCTGCCCTTCTTCCTCTTCACTGATGATATTCCAATAGATAAATACCCTGAAACATGTCAGGACAAAAAAAAGTCAAATCTGTGGGGTTTTTATATCATTCAGCAACATCAAACTGTTGGGTTAGCATTCCTCCAGCGGCCCACGACTCATGCTACAGTAAATCATGTTTTGACCTATCATGAGGTCCTGCAGTGGGTATCAGGCTGTCATAACTCTACTGCGCCCTCTGACAGGTGACATCATTCTCTAAGTGTTCAAATGAGCACAACCTTAAACACCCACGGCAGTAAAATGTAACATAAACATTATCAATCCAAAAACATCAGATAGAATCAGACAGGAAACATTTTATTACACAGTGACTACTTTTAATGCTTTCAGAACATTTTGCTGATAATACTTACATACTTTTACTTTAGTAGGATTTTGAATGTGGTGCTTTCTTATATACTTGTAATGGAGTATTTTTACAGTGTGGTTTAAGTACTTTTACTTGAGTAAAAAATCTGAATACTTCTTTCACCACTCTAGTTTCTAGTTACTGCAACTTAGAAATAACTTTTGCGCAATATTAATGACCATCACATCAATCCAGCTTTCACTCTAATGTACCAAAAAAGGGATAATGTGTAACTCACTCTGCTGAGCAGATGGGGCTCCAGCAAGCAGCTGATAGGACACATTGAGAGGTAGGTAGTCTCCCTGTTCCACCCAGGAATCCTTCTTTACCAACCTCTCTGCCTGCCAGCTTAACTCAACTGGAATCACTTCCTGTGGCTTTGTTGGATCCTGCAAAAAACACACATTTATTGTATTATAGAAATCATTTGTTAGACAGCGTTATTATGCCACACAAGGCCGGTTTTGTGGAGCGATAATGGAAAGCGAGCCCCTTATACGTGGAAGCGGCCACGTATGAGGGATTTCTGTGAGATGATAGTCCATGATTTCACAGAGGAATTGTGGATTCAAAACTTCCAGATGATCCGCTTAACTTTTGAAGAGTTATGTGATGCAATAACAGCTCTTGTAGCTCCTGCTGCATCATGAGGGAGCCAGCTCCTACTGACAAGCACACAGCCATAATATCATGGGACCTAGAAAAGCCAAAAAAGTGTTCATATTGCAGTTTTGCAAAATATGGCTTTTTCACACTGGCTGAAATACCACCTCATGTGAGGGCAACAATTTTATATTTGCAAAATAAATTTGCACAATTTGAGGGTTAATGAAAACCGTCCTATTGTTTCCCATGAACTGAAGGGTGTGAAATAAAGTACAACCTTTGATGTTTTGCACTTTGTAATGCAAGAGCAGTGCTAGTACAGTCAGTACAGCATGTACAGTGAATACAGTGTGTACAGTAAGTACAGTGAATACAGTGAGTATAGTACAAGTGATGCTTTCATGTAAGTGCTTCACTTTCAAGTTTGTTTTGGGTGTACACTTTTAATTTTTAATGTTTATTTAAAAGGGAAATAGCATATTAATGAATCACTAGAAACAGTGAAAATGTGTGAGGGAGTGTTACATCTCATAAAGTAAAATCATTGCGCTGTCATCGTGTGTGTGTGTGTGTGTGTGTGTGTGTACTCACAGCAATGAGGAAGGAATGGCTAATGTAGTACAATCCCCCAATGAGAAGCAGCACTGCCAAAACAACATTCTTCTTCCTTGAATGGCGTCGCATTTCCTATCAGTTACCCATGCACGCGCACACACGTACACACACGTACACACACACACACACACACACACACACACACACACACAAAAAAACATTGGATACTCCATTATGCTGGTGTGTAACTCAGTCAGCGCATCAGTAAATGATTCAGCTAATAGTTAATGAATGTTTCAGGAGGCTCTGACACAGCAACAGGTTAGCCTGGGCTGCCTGGTGACATAAACCAGCAGCTCTCTGTGCTGTTTCAGAGTGCAGTGAAAACATTCAAATACCAAAATCAAATCAATTCATCAATGAGCCCTAGTGAACATTTCTGCCAAATTTGAAAAAAAAAAACAACTCAAGGTTTTTGTGAGATATTGTGTTCACAAGAATAAGACAGGCAAGGTATCAGTGACCTTTGACCTATGACCACCAAAATCTAGTCAGTTTATCATTGTGTCCAATGGGACATTTGTGGCAAAAATAAAAATAAAAAACCCCTGGCTATGACTAGCGCCGGCACCAAAGTATGAAAGGCAAAGCAAAAAATATATAAACAAATGTTTAAAAAATACTTCACTTCACTAATGACTAATTCTGATTATAATTTATACAAGTTTAATCCTATTTCTATATGTGCCGATTGCTATTGTACACTTTGTGTACACAATTGCGCTGGGCATGCGGCATACAGCATACAGCTCTATCTCTGCCAGAACAATCTAAAACAAACAAGAGGTAGAGAGTTAACAGTGAACCAGGACGGGGAAGTACTGGGTAAACACTGCAGAAAAGGAACTGAATGGGTCACCCTTAGATTTATATTTAGCCAAGACTTCCCTCTGCTCTGTTTACACACACATAGACAGGCATAGATTTCATTAGTCCAGGAATCAGGATAAAATGAACTGTGGATAGTTTCATGTCTGCTCTTACTATTCCTCCTCTGGGCACAGACATGGAGGCTTAACATGTAATGACATTTTCAAACTGCACTTCCTTTGTTTTGTCAACAAGTATCCTGAACCTCCACTGCTGATACTAATTATAGGTCAGGCCTCTTCATCTATAATTAACTGTGTGGTGCACCCTCCTCAAGGCTGCTTCAACCTCCAAAATCAAAATAGTGTACACTGTGAATTCCCAGTGGATGATAAATCCTGTGGCCAAAACCTGATTGACAGGACAGGTGTGTCTGTGTGTGTTGAAGGCGTAAACTAGGCAAGGTTTTTTTTAAGCAACACATATCTATAATAAAGCAACCGTTACAATAGGAAAGCTGTAGCAAGTACAGTAATGTTTTAAAGAGATAGAATACAAATGACTGACTGTTTCAAACAAAAAGTCAAGTTATTAGCCACAATTGTTTTCAACTCATTGTTCGTTATTACCAATAATCTGAGTCTTAACATGAATAATGTAGGAGGCTGATTTAGGGTGGAAGCATTGAAATAAGTGTACCCACACACAAACAGCAGGCAGGTTTCCATTAACCCTCAAACTGCCCAAATTGAAATTGGGAATAAAAAATACACCTTATGGGAACAGGTCAATTTTGAAAAAAAAAAAACCATTTATCGCAAAAAAGCTTGCATGAGGTCGTATTTCAGGCAATGTGAAAAAGCCATATTTTGCAAAACTGAAATGGAAACACTTTTTTTTGGGGCTTTTCTAGGTCACATGATGCTATGGCTATGTGCATGTCAGTAGGAACTTGCTCCCTCATGATGCAGCAGGAGCTACAAGAGGTAATATTGCATCACATAACTCTTCAAAAGTTTTGAATCCACAATTCCTCTGTGAAATCGTGGACTGTCTCCCAGAAATCTCTCATAAGTGGCTGCTCCCACGTATAAGGGGCTTGCCTTTACATTAACACTCCATAACACATCTACGTGGCCTTGGATTGGAAATAATGACGGCTAGTGTGGTGGCTGCAATAGAAATAAAGCTGCTAATGTTTTGAACATCCATGGCCATGCTTATCATCAGAGAAGTCGCAGAACATCACTCAGTTAAAACACAGTCATCTTGCAGTTGTGTTTTATCAACATTTTGAAAATATCGCTTAAGTTTTGCACAAATCTGTAATGGAAACCCGCCAACAGCCTCCACAGTTAACTCACATAATCAAGCGCCCTTCCGAGCAACATGCGAGATTAAACCAACAAACAGTAAATAAATTAGTTAAAATGAGCACAACCTTAAATGTCCAAAACAGTAAAATGTCACATACCAATAGTAAAATATACAAATATTTATCCAAAAACATCAGGTAGAACAGAAAACACAGACAAGGAACATTTGACTGCACTGGGACAGATAAAAACAGGACAATCCTGGAAAAACTGGTGCGTCTGGTCACTGAATCCATGCAAAACCAAAAACAAATGAGCCAGTTTCTGAGGACGAGCCCTGTGTTCTTTCAGTAACATGAACATGGTTGTAGTTTTACTATTGGCACTAACATGTCTGAAATTAGCCCCCAGGAACATTATTAACCAAAGAGTTACAAACTCAAACTCCTCAGTAGAACACCCTCACTCATTCTACACCTGTAAATGGCAAAAAATGCCAGACGGGTTCATGCATTTATGACGTCAAGTGGGCAACTCGTGGTTATAAAATAACAATGTTATCGTGGTGGCCCTATAGCGCCATTTCTGTGTAAAAAGTGGTTTGTGAGTCAGATCCACAGTTCAACCCTCTAATCCAAATATGGTCACTTCTGGTTCCAAAAACAAAGATGGTGACAGCTGAAATGCTAAATTTGAGGCTTCAAAATGCTGTCATGATGTCATGGTACTTATGTCCATTATTCATACAGTCTATGGGCAAAGGTCATGATTGATGATGGCGGAAACTGAAATCAGGGCGGTTAGTGATGAGTGGCTGTTTGTAGAACTAGAGGAACTAGATAAGCAGGGATGGTGGCTGACCAGGAAAGGAAGCCACTCAGGTGAAACTGACAGTCAAGCCAGTTAAACCAGCCATTGTGGTTTAGCCTCATTCTGCATTAGTGGTGAGGTATTCAAATTTGTATTGAGATTTAAGTAGTTATACTGCATTTTTGAGATGTTGAAAGGTCTGAGTTTCCCAGTTGGGAAGTCGTTCTTCCGACTTTGTTGTGTTCATGAGCTTTGAGGTTGTAAAGTGGGAACAACACAGAAGCTACAAAGAAGATGGGTTACATTATAATGCTAAGAGCATTTAAACAAGAGGCTGATAGCTGTTTCCAGTTTATTTATCTTTTTTATGTTTTTTTTGATATATTATACTATAGTTTTATATATCTTTATATGTTATCTCGGTCATTCTATATGGACAGCAGTTAACATTAATTCCATATTACACTTTACATATTTTCAAAAATTGATACATGAATTTAAAAAGTTTCTTACCATTGACCAAACATTGACTTTTGCCTGCCATGTTTATGCATTTATGACGTGAAGTTGTGAACCTGTGTTTTAAATAACATTATTATCAATGTTTGTATACTCGCCTGGCATGCTTTGCAGATGCAGGCCAAGTCATATTGGTAGATATGATGACCAGGTGACCCAGTTCAGGTGAGCTGGTGAATAGTGTTATGATATGAACTGACAAAGGATGAAGAATATTTTAAAAAGTGTGGTTAAGACTGCCAAAATATGTCATTTTCAATATAAATTACCAGATGCAGATACTAAAATGTGCAACTACTAAAAGTAAATGACAAAAGTAAAGGACACAAAACTGTTTTACACTGTTTCCATGTTTTCTGCCATTTCTGCTGCCCTGAAACATCACGCAAACATCACAACTCAGCAACTCGGGTATCATCGAAATTTTGCCAATTTCCCCACTCGTAATTACTTGGCAGATTATCGGCCTGGCCAATTACTGGGGCCGATATTTGTCATTATGCTCATTATCTGCGTTGCATGTAGTTTTAATGATTGCCAATAAAATTAACTAATTAAAAATGCAAAGACAGGGCCAGCATGGGAGGAACTTTTACTTTGTAAAAACTCAGGGAGCTATTTTTATTATTCATTTTATTAAAATTTTCACTTTACTTGCTGACTTGCTGTATTTGATGTTGAAAGTTTAAGTTTTGATTAAACATTTTCTTAAGTCATTTAAACAAAGTTTTGCGTTGGACTTTGTTATATTCTAAATTCTATACATTGACAGAAAGATTTTCATTATTATTGCATAGCGGTTCCAACTATTGGTTATCAGTCTCATTAACTACTAATGTTACTAATAATCAGTATCAGTATAAATATCGGCCCTGAAAAACCAACATCGGTTGACCGCCATTAATTACGACTTTGGAGGTCTGTTTATGTGCTCATAACTCGTAAATACTATATTTCTAAGGAGCACATGAAGGCAGCATAACACCACCAACCCTGTACATGAATGTGCTGTGCAATTAAGGGTCCTGGTTTAGGGGTTTGTTTTGCTGTTTATGAGTTCTTCATTCATATTGTATGAAAATAAATGAATTCATATGAGTTTGTATCAGAAGTTATACATATAGTTTCACTCCTATAACAAAAACAGATCTAGAGATGAGGATATGCTTCTTAAAACACCACATTATCATTTTTTTACCATAAAAGGATGATTCCAAAGCAAACTGAAAGAAGAGAACAACTACTTGGTTTTACTTTCTTTCCTAAAGGACTCAACCCCTGTTGAGCTGGTGCATCAACATGTGCGGCTGGATCAGGGCTGAGAAACAAGTGTCTTTCCCCTTTTCCAGGGAGCACAACACCTCCAGCTCTAAATGACTGAACACATATGTTTACTATCCACACTTTAAAATGCCAAATGGCTAACTCACGAGAGTGGAGTTAAAGCAAAAGCATGTGTACTTCCGGCAGGAACAGGGTCAGTTATTCATTACAGAGATCAGATTCACAGACGAGACGAGACAGAGGAGAGCTATGTGATAAAACAGGGAACAGACCTCTTTTTTCCTCTATTTAAAAAAATTAAATATTAAGTAATAACAATAATTTCCCCTCACTTATTTTTTAATAATTATCTAACTCTACTTATTAGTTGCGATTTCTGGGACATTTTTCCCCCCCTATGTTTTCCAAAGAAATCAAACCAATCTGCCCAAACATCAAAGGTTTAAATACCTGTGAAAGGCATCTGAGTGCAGCACAAAAATCGAATTCAGGCATTAAAATGAAAAGTACCCAGTGCTGATGAATCCTCGCAGAAGCTGGAAACATGAATTATCTTTCACACAGAAAATCATTACATTGATCAAAATAGTTCTGTCCATCAGCTAATTGATTAACTGACGGAAAATTCCAGCTGTATTCTTATTTATTGAAACCTGAGAAGACATCAGTTTTCTCGTGGTGCGTTCTGATGCCTCGCACATTGAAACCTGAACAAACCGGTTTGATTTCTTTTGAAAAAGAAAAAAATGGTGAAAAAGCAGTGAACAACATCAGAGATGTCAAAGTCACACATACATTGCAAGGAATGAGGAAAAGGCGTTAAGAAAATGACTTCAAAATTAGTTTTTACAAAAGAAAAAAGGGGGGATTATTTAGTTAATAATTTTAACAATGAGATCAAGAGTAAGAATAATAGAGAAAAATGTCGAGAAAACTATATTTTATATTAATTACTGTTAGAATTATTAATATAGGGTGAGTATTGTGAAAATGGGACACTGGCAAAATGGGACAGTTAAGATTAGCAAATGATTTATATTTTCAAGGAATACACAAAATAACTGATTGCCAGTATTTATGACAGTTATATGATCAGGATAAAAAAGTTACCCGGATATGACATCATATTTGTAGGCGTGGCTTCGCATGCAGTGACACCTGATACAAGAATCACATTGGTAACTGACATAACATAGCGTTCTGACCTAAAACTTGTTAAGCTTTTAAAAATCTAAAAACAAATACTAACTTTTTCATTACAATATATTCTAAATGGTATATAACTGTGTATCAAAATTACCATGAATCAGTTCCAAAAGTGTGTCCGATTTTGCCAGTTGTCTACTGTTAAAATGGGACATGCTTTTATTGTCAAGATGAGACACTACTCTTTGTCATTTTGAGAAGAAAAAACTTGTTTTTGTGGATCATAAATCACTTGCTAAAATTAGATAAATCATTTTTTATATAAATATATTTTTTCTAAATATGTCAGCTAGCTTGCTGGAACTATGCGAAGAAAAGCTAGCATTGTCGTCTTTTAGCAAGCCTACTTCAAAAGGCTCTATAGCTATTCTACCCTACAAAAGAGAAAGGCAGTAACTGAACTGTGCAGAACTGAGATGTATGGCATTGCTAATAAATATTACATATAGAAATGTTTTAAATAACTAATTGAATAAGTAAACAAATAAGAATATAAATAGTTTAAAAACACCAAAAATAATTTACATTTCAGAGGCAATGGCAGACAAAGGGAAGGGGACAAGTAAAGACAGGAAAATAGAAGCAACAGCAAGGATAAGGCGAGAGGAGACGGACAACCAGTGGACTAAAGACAGGATGACAGGGACAGTTTTGGTGTATCAAGAACAGTCAGAGGCAGGGCGAGCACCAAAGCTACAACTGCTGGCTCAAGCATGGAAGTGACCTAAAAGTACATTGCAAAGAAGGGTGAAGGGTGTTGTGAGGGGTTATTATAGTATGTGTTATTTGAAGACAATACATGTTTAAATTACTTCTCTTCTTCAATATCTCTGACTTTTATATCATAATATAAGTTGTCTCTTTTTAGCATTGAAAGTGTCCCATTTTGCCAGTAGTGCCTGTAAAAAAGCGCTCTCAGGACATATTGTGTTTGAGATGGAATAACTGATGCTGTCTTTTATTATTCTTATTTTTTTCTTTTGCCTATTGTAGTAAAGGGTATTTGTTGATATTTATAAAGTGATACCATGTTTGGAGCTCAGACAAGTGGAAAATCCAGTAAATTGTTGCAGAATACAAATTTTCAAAAAGTGTCCCAATTTAACAATACTCACTATAACTCATAAGTTCTCCCCGTGTTTTTGAAAGAAAATTTGCTTCGGTTTCAAAGGCTTAAGTAAAGCAATGTAGGGGATTACATTGTTCAAAGAAAAGTAAAAACAACGTTAAAAAACAACAAAAGAATAATAAAAAATAAAAATAAATTCCACGCCATTATCTTCTAAGCACACACTCCTCAGATAACAGCACAAAAGTAGTGCGAGGAGTCTTAAAATTGTGTCTATGTGTGTGTTTTCCGCGCGTGCACACGTTTTCAGTGCGTGCGTGCACGCTGTCAACACGTTTCAGTGCGCGTGTGTGCACGTAGGTTATTTTGATGTTTTCACCTCAATCGACCTTCCATATAATAAGCCGTTAAAATCAGAATCATCGTTGGGTAATAATACTAAAGTTAGCGGACTTAATAAAAACGAAGCACGTTCTCATCGTTTACTTAAGCTTTGTCGCTCCAACTGCTAACCCCGAGTAACGTTAGTTATTAGTTAACTAAGGTAAAACAGCCTCGTTACGTTAAACGTTAACGTTTCCACCTAAGAGCAGTCGTGCCAGGGAGTAAAAAACAGAATAAAGCGTTACCGACAGCTCGCACACTTTCCACGGCTAAGAAACAAAACAATAAAGTTAGTTAAACGTGTTGTGTGCGCCACAGCATATAGAAAGCTGTCCGTATATATGTTAAGGTCAGAATTAAAATAGAAACTTGACGTCCAGCCCGTCCACTCACCTCAGTCAGCCGGTCCGCCTCAGCGCGGCGGCTCGCCGTTCCGGTTAGCGGGTAATGATGTTGCACTTATAAGGAACGGAAAATCAAAGGCATCACGGGAGAAGAAAAAGTGACTCGATAGTTAACAAAACAGCTAACACGGGACCACAGTGACTGCATCCTCTGAGTTTTGATTCCGGCTGCTTCTTCCACCGCGCTGCACGCGGCAGGGGCGTGGGTTCACGCGCACCAGGTGGCCGTGGCTCTTTCTGAAGCAAGTGTCGTCACTGCTGCGCGTTATCCAACAGCCTGCCTGACTGGCCTTATACTTAAAAGCTGCAGTTATTGCATTTAGACGAACTCGTTAGGGACTGTACTTAATTTATAAGAGGAAGGTGGTGGCTTGGGTGTGACTTCCTTTTTAATTTTTTATTTTAATTTATTCATTTTTTAAATTTTATGTCCTTTTTGCTTTATTTGTTGACCCTATCCAGAGCAACTGATATTTTTCCTTGAGCCTCTCTTATTGACTGGGGGAAAATGCACCATCATCCTTTTACCAAAATCAACCATATTTTACAGTTTCTAGCTGTGATTAAAAAAAATAAAAGTAATTTTGGATATTTCTCAAAACACACCTTTAAAACACAATTTGGGATTCTGGGGGTGTTTAAAATACAAAATACAACAATTTAAAGCAGCATGCCCTGCCCCTAAGCCAAATCAAGAAATCTCCCCAAAGCTTACAAAATGTTTTGAAGTGCCTTTACAATTTTGTAAGGAAGCTTTGAACTGCCAGGCCATTGTATTATGACAAGACAGAAAATTCTCTGGTTAAAACAAGATATTTTTTATATTATTTTATATTTTCATGTCATAGCTAGATACTTCAACCCTTTAATGCCTGGATCAACATAAGTTTTCTTCACTAGCACTGGATTCTGTGAAACCTGAGAAAATTGGTCTGATTGGTTTTTTTTCCAAAAATGTGTGAAAAAACATAATGAAAAACTTGAAATGAAATGTTCTGCAAAGTGTATAAAAATGAGCAAAATGGGACAAGGAAGTGATCTGAAACTTAGCTTGGGAAGATTACTAGATATGAAAAAAAAGGTGAAATTTCCAGATATCTATATCTGTAATTCTCTAAATTATATATTTAAAATTATGTAACTGGCAAAAAAATAGGTCATTTTCTTGTTTTTGTTTTTTCTGTTTCTTTGCTTTTTACACTTTTTATTTTGTGCTTTTTTAAGGTCATTTTCTTGCATATGTTTATTTTTTATTAACTTCTTGCTGTTTTTTTGGCCATTGTTTGTTAGGTAGCTCATCACCCTCCCATGTTTTTCAAAGCAGTTAAGCCTATTTGCAAGTATCGAAGGGTTAACATTACAACAACAAACTTTTCTTGTAAAAATGTTCTTTTCTATAACAAGAAATGTGTCTTGTTATAACATGAAAAACATCTTGTTATAACATGAAAATATGTTGTAAAAACTTGAAAAATATCTTGACTAGAAAAGCTTCATGTTAAATTATGAAAACATGTAGAAATGTGAAAAACATTTTGATACAACATGAGACTTTTCATGTTATTACCTGATACTTTTTTGTTTCTGGCCTGACAGTTTTACACCTTTGCACCATCACCTCCCCTTTCATAAATAATGAACAGTCCCTTGGCCTATAACAACACACCCACTGACAGACAGAAGCTCATAACAATGCAGGAGGAATCTGTATGTTTAATTTTTTTTTAGTCGGTTCGTACGTTTGTGTTTACCTTCAACTTGCTATTATCATGATGATAGCCTCTGATGTCCTCTGTATTCAGTGTAATATAATCTACATTCACGGGTACGGCGGGACACATGGGAGTGCTCACTGGTGCACACACACACTCAATAAACCAATAACTTCCGTTTCAGTCACTCTCATTTCTGCCTCTGCATCCTGTGAATGCACAAGCTGTTCAAGTGCCATCAGGGTGTGTTCGCATCTGTACATATTGTTTTATTTCAGTCCCAAAAGAAAAAAAAGAAGAAGAAAAAGGAGAAGTTGATTTTGGTTCACCAGCTCAACCTCCATTGGGCCAAACTTTTACCAAACTCCAAATATTTTAAAATCTATGTCTGACTGTGAAAAAGGACAGCACATTGTACTGATGTATGGCACGTAAGTTTTCTGAATGTGTTCTTGTTAAATCACTCGTTAAAGTCTTCAATCACATTTCAGCTGATAGAACTTAACATGTGTGTGGTGAAAAGTGAAGAACACACACCTTCGGTCTAGTGCTTCCTGAAGTCCAGTTTTAGCCTCACAATTCAGATGAAGAAGACTTTGCAAAGTGAGGGCTTTTCTTTTGTTGTTGCTTAGGGCAGTGGTTCTCAAGCAGAGGTCCAGGTACCCGCAGGGGTCCTTAAGGGAGATCCAGGTTGCCTGCAGAAAAAATGGGTAATAGCAAAAATAGACTGAAATGGTCTTTGTTCATTATACTGACTCTATACCACCTTTTACTACAGTTTCAATATATATTTGTCACAGACATGAAGAGATACAAATATATCCATTTCACTCAACCTTTCCTTTTTCTGTTTCAAAATAAAAGCCCTCTGACAACTTTTTTGTCGACAGAATGTTTTTTTTTATAGTGAAATATTTGCAGGACCATGCTGTCGGCAATGCAGTAATTTGCACGGCTTCATTAATGAGTGCAGTATTACCTTTTAAGCGCAGAAATACTGCAGTTACAGCAGCAGGCAGCTCTGCAGCAGCCCCGCAGCAATGGCAACAATGCAACAATGCAACAATGCAACAATGCCGTCAGTGTGAACAAATCAAGCGATAAGGCTGCACCACTTCACCGTGGTTGTCGTCAGGCACTGCTTACGCATGCAGTGAGGCCGGGTGTAAGATGACATCACTGTTTCTGCAGTGAATGTCTAGCAAATAGCCAACTTGAAACTAACTTCATCGTGTTGAGGTGGCTACTGTTGGCTTGATTGTTGTCATCCTGTGTGGGTGCACATGGATCCCTAGTCCATGTCTGCATACGTCAATTTTTTTGGGCCACTTACACAGAACACATAACAAACGTGCCAACTGCTATTGCTCCAATCTATTGCTCCAAACTTCAGTCCAGTCAAAAACTCTGCAATCACTCCAACCAAAGCAGATCCTCATGGATACACAATCAATGAAGCGGCCCTAAGAAACAACTTCTCATAATTGGTTTCACTTCTTTTATGTATATGTCCTCAATTTTAGTTGACAATTATAAAATTGTAGTCTTAATCATATCCAACCAACATCTTTATAAATGGAGCTCCCTGAAGCAAACTTTTATCAGATGAGGTTCTTTAACCTAATGTGTATCAATTTAGAGGTCGTTGAAACAAAAAAGGATGAGAACAACAGGCTTAAGGGCAATTTTACAGTTATGATAGGAAATGAGTGTGGTCAGCGTCGCTTTTAGGAGAACGATATGAGTATGAGTGTGTACGCAATGCATATTTAATTTGTCTCAGAGGACAGTGTGTGCAGTACAGTGGTCAGGATGGAGAGAAACCCCTTTAAAACTTTGTCATCTCTTGGTTGCTGCTTCAGAGTCACTTTTATGCCCTCCTCTTCTCCATCTTTTCTGGCTGACTCCCTGCTGCTCAGCCCATCAGCAGTGGCTTCTTCTCCTTCTGTCACCGGCTCCTCTTCCCTGCCCTCCACCGCGTCTCCGTCATCGGTGCCTTTCTTTAATACTCCCCTCTGATGTGCCTCTCCGATGTACAGCAGCTCCCCGATTATGAGCGTGCTGTAGGGTGTGTCATCAGAATGTGTATGCTGGGTGTGTGTGTACAGGTAGACCCTCCAGGGGAGTGTGTGTGGTGGTGTGAAGGCCAGTGTCTGGATATTGACCAGTTGCATCGCAGCCTGAAGGCTTTGTGGTGAGCAGTGAGTTATCGCAGGGCAGCGGATGCATTCTTCCAAGCACACGTACTCCTCCTCTTCCTCTTTCTCAGCACCTAGCCACAACAAAACAAGGAGAAAAGTCAGAAGAAACTAGAAATATTGCCACAGGGTTGTGCGCGTTTGCGCATCAGTCAAGTTGCACTGACACTTTACATCCATGTCTGTTAAAACATGGATGCCTCACACACATCTTCCCCCCAGCAGCACAGAAGATCTCTACAATCAGCACAGTTTCAAGGTGGATGCCCAGGATTCTTCACTTATGGCCAAAAACATATTTTATGAGGTCACCATGACCTTGACCTTTGACCTTGGACTACGACATTATGTTCAGCTACCATTCTTCAGTCCAAGTGGACGTTTGTGCCAAATTGATTGTTAAGTGCAAGTCAAATTTGAAGAAATTCCCTCCAGGCATACTTGAGATATTGCATTAACAAAAATGAGACAGATGGACAGTCGGACAACACAATAACACAATGCCTCCAGCCTTGGCTATTGCTAGCGCAGAGGCATAAAAATCTCAGACAGATGAAATGGAGTAAAAGTATAAAATGGCATGAACAGAAAATGCTAAAAGAGTACAAGTTAATCAAATTTTACTAAAGTGCCCTGACTTCAGTAAATACTTGGATACATTCCAACACCAGAGATTTCAGACCGGTTTGTACCACTTTTACGTCAGCCCTGTTTGCTCCTGTCAACCACAATACCTGTCCCATGAAGAGGAAGCTTTCGGCATGAAAGAATCTCCTTCCATTTAATTACCTCGCTCTGCATGCAGAGCCTGTCGCTGCAGCCACAGACGCTCAAACTCCTCTGGGCTGAGAGCCGGGGAGAGGGACAAACTGAGAGGGACTGCAGCGCTGGAAGCCAGGACATCAGCCGACGAGTCTGTACAGCCACTGGCACTGTCTGAACCTGGAGAAGACAAGGGGGGATGAAGAGAGGGAGAATGGGAGGACATAGGGAGGAAAGGGAAGAATGGGAAAGAATAAAGAGAGAATAAGGATTAAGCCAACAGGGAGCCGAATTGTGGACAGAGGGAGGGATAAGGGTGGAGTGGGAGGGGGATAGGGGGTTAGTCTGAGTGCCAGAGAAAAAGATTTGTGATTAAAATGGCACTGCATTCCAAGAAATGGACCTTAACCTTGGGACGGAAAAAATGTTTCTCAGTCTCTGACCAAAATAACACAATTTAGTGTATAAGCCTGATCCATGAGGACCCATTTAAAGCATGAAGATGTTTGTGGCCTTTTCTGTAGCCTCACAGTGCAGATGAGTGAGCTGCAGTGGCTTCAGAAATCCTTCAGATTTCTGTACTTTCTGCACTGATTGTTGTGTTATAGTTTATTTTGTAAATGTGTTTATTGAATTTAAAAAATAGTGTAACACATCGATGCACAGATGAACTTGAATAATGTTCAGAAACTTGTTTTTCCTAATCACTGTGATGTTACAGTGAAGTTGACCTTTGACTTGTTGGATATAAAATATCACCACTTCATCATTTTATCCCTTTCGACATTACCACATTTGTGTGAAATGAGGATTATGAATTCTTGAGTTATGACCAAAAACATGTTTTCTGAAGTCAAAGTGATCTTTGTCCACCAAAATCCGATCAGTTCACCCTTTAGTCCTAGTGAATGTTTGTGCCAAATTTGGAAAAAATTCCCCTCAAGGAATTCTTGAGATATCTCATTCATAAGAATGAGATGGAAGCAAGGTCACAGAGACCTTGACCTTTGACCACCAAAATCTTATCAGTTCACTGTTAAGTCCAAGTGGACATAGGTGCCAAATTTGGAAAACGGTGAAGCTTGATGCCAAGAATTTACCAGTATTTTTTTTGCTGAATGTTACAGTCCTCCTGATTAGGGATGTAACGATTCATTCAACTCACGATTTGATACAATTCACGATACTGGGTTCACGATATGATTTTCTCACGATTTTTTTTAAACACGAAATGAGATTACAGAAAAATTACGACTGAAAATTTTTCTATTCAATTTCACTGCCACTGGAAAGTGTTTTTTAAGGAGCAACTACATAAATTGTACAACTAACATGATGCAGCATGTGAGCCAGCATCTGGTCCGCCTCGCCTATGCACGTTACACCTTAATGATAACATCATGGCCAAACCACACTGACAAGCGCATTTGCAACCCATGAGTACAAGAGCCAGTGTGAATGTCCAGAAATACATTCATTGCATAGTTTGTGTTTTGCATTTAGACCTACCTCAGAAATAAGGGACTTTTTAATTTGATATAGAAAAGAAGACAAAATGCAGTATTTTGTAAACATTTTTGTTTTAAATAATTTATAGAACATTTTTCAGTCGTTTTTTTTTCTGTAATCTCATTTCATATTAAAACAAAATATGCAAAAATCGTATCGTGAACACAATATCGTGAATCATATCAAATCATGAGTTGAGTGAATCCATACATCCCTAATTTAGAATCAAAACTAAAAGGTAAATTTAAACTATTTCTAATTGCATTTAGAACACAATGAATTGTGCAAAACGTGACCTTTCTGAAGACACTGTGTCTGGCAAAAGGGCACTACCATATTAACACAGGTTATCATTCAATATATTCGTCAGTTACAATTATGGTAAAACCGCTATACTTTTCAGCTAGAGTACCAGGCTTTCTGTACCTCCAAGTCATTTCATCCCGTTCCAACAGGTTAGGACTTTCTGCCCCAGTACAGGAAGAGCAAGCCAAAAAACAAGTTCTGAAAACCAGAAATACCGCAGCTCGACAAGGAGCCATTGGTATCAGTCTTAACTATTGTTCAACAACCTGAGGTGTCTCCTACAGGCATATTACTCATGTTCTGCTCGAGAGGCAGAAAAAACAGTTTTGTATTTGTTGACATTTTCAACAATGCGTGAATTGCAGAAATATAAACACATTATTTGCAAAACTCACTGGTGCTAAAATCCATTCTTCTTTCACTCTTAATTAGTGGGTAATGACTAGATCATACAGAGATCCTTGGCCTTTAATTGCAAATGCACATCCTTATCAATGGATACCAGTGATGATGTTGGAAGGTTCATCTGTCTGTTGTTGTGGAAACTATGTCAAAAAAAAACAAAACAAAAACGTGCAGAGTCTGTAATAACTGACTGATGCTGTGGCTGTAGCTGTACCTTTTGTTACTTCACACCTCTAGAAATAAAAATAAATTAAATCTAACCTTTTCTAGCTGTACTTACACATTATAACGCTCAACGTCAAAGTAAAATATCATCAAAACTAGAAGTACAGCCTTGCGGTCGTATGCCTCCTTAAGACTACTCAAGTTACAGAATACATCCATGTCTGTGAAAACATGCGTGCCTCACACACATCTTCCCACCCGCAGGACAGAAGTTCCATATAATCAGCACAGTTTCAAGTTGGGCCGCCAAGATAAGTGTCACCAGTTTAGTATCTGTTCCTCCTTTTGTCATTCATATCATTTTTTACTGTCAATTGCTGACATTTTCTATGCTCTGCTGCCTTGAAATGTCACACAAATGTAAAAAATCACAGGAATTTCCCAGTTTCCCACTTGTAACTCGTACTTTAAATATTTCTGAGGAGCATGTGAAGGTCTCATCAAACTATCCCCCGGAGTGCCATCCAGAGCATTATTAAGAAGTGTAGAGCGTATGGCATCACTGCTACCTTTCCTACAAACTGGATGACAGAACTAGGGCAATTGCAACTATGAAGGATGTAGGGAACCATAGTAGTAGTGCACACCCAAGACCGTTAAAGGCAGGTTCCACACCAATAAACAACATTAGAAAAAAGGTCCACACACTTTGGCTCCCTGAAGCACATTCATTCAGGACGTTTCCAGCTAAATTGCACTTTGACTGTGAAGGGCTTCTAAATCTTTTTGGCTGAGGTTGCTCAGTCTGTACATGTGACAAAAACCTCACAAGCTTCATACAAAGCAGCCCTGTATGGTAAGGTGGCAAGAAAGAAGCCTCTTCTGAAAAATGCAAAGCACAGTCTCATTTTCACCTATCAAGATTCTGATGCTATGTGGCAAACGTTTTTATGATCAGAAGAGACCAAGACTTCGTACTGAACTCCAAGCCTTTTATTTGGCGTAAAAAGCCAAAACACTTCACAAAACAAAACCATACCTGCTGTGAATGGTGGAGGCAACATTATGTAATGAGATGTGGACTTAGCAATTGGTCAGAATTGAAGGGGATTGAAGGGAAAAAGTACAACCAAAATTTTGATGAAAACCTTTGGCCCACTGCTAGACAGCTGAGCATGCGTTCACGTTCCAGCATGAAAATGATCCCCAACACAATGCAGAGAAGTCCACCCAGGCTTGAGGATATGAGGATGAATATCCTTCAGTGGCTAAGTCTGAGCCCTAATCCAAATCTGACAGAAAATCTGTAGATAACCTTGAGGCAAGCAGTCCATCACTGCTCACCAAGAAATTTGACTCAAATAATTCTGCAAGGAAGAAAGGACAAATATTCCCCAGTCTAGCTGTGACATAATCCCAACAGACTGATGGCTGGAACCAAAGGTGGCTCTACAGAGTATTAAATCAGGGGACTGATCACTTTTCCAAACCTGTAATTCTAGTTTTACAATTTTCATTAATTTTCAGAATCTTGTTTTACCATTAGTTGAACTTTGTGAGACAAAATGTGTAAATAAAGCTGGAAAAAGCTTTGTTCAAGGGGTTATGATAGGGCAAGAAGATAATACAAAGTGTTTGTTGGTCTTCTGGACTCTGTGTTCATTGCTGTGATTATGGCCATGGCTGTAGTTATTGCACTGGCTTTTATGATTAGCCAGGGCAATAGTCTGTGAATGTGTAACACTAACTGCATGCTGCTGTGATAAGACATGGCTATGCTGGCCGGGCATTGTGGGAAAGTTGTACCAGCAATACATAAGTATTATCTGATCCTGGCCTTGGAAGAGGACTTAAGCTTCCCATGAAT
The DNA here is from genome assembly GCF_008729295.1 of Plectropomus leopardus. Lineage (NCBI taxonomy): Eukaryota > Metazoa > Chordata > Actinopteri > Perciformes > Serranidae > Plectropomus > Plectropomus leopardus. The sequence goes on along the minus strand of NC_056470.1, from coordinate 1,777,199 downwards.
ACATAGCAGCCAAGCGGCAACCTCAAAGGCCAACACTGTGCCAAAAACTGCAGTTCCTCTAATGGCCACTTGAGGCTGGCTTTAAGAGCAAGTTCATCATTTTTAAAAATCTACTTATTTTTTTGGTATGTTCACTTTTGTATTTCCAAGAAATCGCAACAATGTCCTCAAGGTTCAAGGTTTAAAGACTTGTGAAAGGCATCTGAAAACTGATGTCACTCCATGTTTCAAAGGGTTAAATGACAGCTGATTTTGCCATGGACAGGTTGCCACCACATCATCAGTGCTAAGCAACGTAACCAGTGACACCCAAGATTCACAAAGTATAGGCATGGCTGTGGCTCCACACGACAGTTAATTTTAACATTTTAGCCGCTAAGAAAAGTCTGTGTTTGGTTATACTCAAATACCTTCTAATGAGTCAGATATTTGCTTTTTTCTGGTATGTTCATTTTATTTCAACAGTTTTAAGCCTGTTTGTTTTGTTTTTTTGCTAGCAAAAATTAGCATTAGCACTATCACAGCTTAGCACAGTTTAGCACAGCTTAGCACAGACTGTATGAGCACTATGCTAACCAAGCTACTAGCTAGTGTTAGGGTTTCGCTTCACCCTTACGTTCAAATATGACCACAAATCCAAGATGGCAATGGCCAAAATGCTGCACTTTAGACTTCAAAATGGGAGTCCACAAACCAATAGGTGATTATTTTATACAGTGTATGACAGCAACAGTGAAAGAAAAAAATCAGATTGAATTTTTTCTCACACTCTGTCTGCCCTTGTCGGACAGCCTTGCTCCATCACTAAAAGCTTTCAGTAAAAGTGCAGGTCTTACCTCAAAATAAAATACTCTACAGGAACATTTAAATGTCTTCACCTGAATGGACTCTCTCAGTGTGGCCACAGTTGAGTTTGTCTGAGAGATCAGTGTTGGGCTTGGGGTTAAAGGCCACATGTTCCGGACTTCCTCTGCTGGCTGACTCTGTCTCTGTAGTACCCTGCCTCAGAGGCTCCAGAGTGTTAAAGCTGCTTGCCCATTGGCTGATGGGCTCAGCGGGGCGGCCAATCAGAACACCCAGGGAAGGGTCTGACCTCCGACCCTGGAGGACCTTTCGTGTCTCTTCGATCCCACACTGCAGCAGGCGGTAGTAGAGGAGCGCCTGGTCACGCACACACATGTCTGTCTCCTCCTCTGGAAAACATAGGAGTGTTAACAAAGTCATCTGTTTTACGTCTTTCTCACACACACATGAACACACACACACACACACCTATGCAGTAGTGCAGCAGTCTTCCAAGCATGTCTTGTGTCTCTGCAGGCCGGCACAGAAACAGCCTCATGGCGGTTGTCAGCAGCTCCATCTTAACTCCCAGAGAGGCCTCGCTCCTCACGCCATCAATGAACACCTCCAACGTGTAGGGGGCGCTGGAGACTCGCTCCCCATAAACAGCCAGCAGCCACAGCAAGGCCTGCCTTCCCTGATGGAGGATAAGGAGAATGAGCAGAGGATTCACACTTAATATGAAAGGCCCAAGACGTCCACTGAGATATTATTTGTTACTCTGGATGATGAGATATCTGCTCAGGTTTAAACGTACTCTATGGAGAGTGAGGCCGCTAGTTGTGAGTGTGGTGACGTGTGTGATGTGGTTCACACTAGGACTGATTGCAATTAGATAGTTTCTTATCTTTCTGTCGTCTTCCTTATCTGTTTTTATCGATCTTTTACTGCTATCTGTTTCACACTGTTATATTGATGAGCATCAGTGAAGACTGGCAGCAAGAAAACATGAATGCAAACAATGCAGGTTCCAAATTCTTCCAAAATTTGTCTTTACAAATGTTGTGGGAGGAAGGCAACGCTTTCAACATTGTTATTCAGCTTTGTGGATTCACACCAAAAAACAAAAAAACCCCCCAAAAAAACGCAATGCTGAATAGTTTAAAAAAAAAACAAAAAAAAAAAAAAACAAGATGCCATTTTTTTTAAGAAAAAAAAAAATATTTACATCAATTCAGTTCAGTTCAAGTCCAGTTAGTGTGAGTGTGGTCTACTGGGAGCAGTGCTGGTTGAACAGCCTGACAGCAGCAGCGAGGAGGGACCTGCGGTACCGCTCCTTCACACACTTTGGGAGGAGCAGTCTGTCACGAAGGAGCTTTCCAGTGCAGTCAGAGTGTCATGTATGGGGTAGGAGTCATTCTCGAGCATGGAGGACAGCCTGGTGATCGTCCTCCTTTCTTCCACCACCTGCACTGGGTCAAGCAGGCATCCCAGGACAGAGCCGGCCTTCCTTATCAGTCTGTCAAGCTTCTTCCTGTCTGCACCAGCATTTCTATTGTCTGTTAGCTGCCAAGGGACCATGGATATAAATTAGTAGTCCCGCTAACTCTGGCATATGTACATTTGTATTTTATACTGATGTTCATTGATATGCTGTGTCCTTTTTAAATAAACATAAAATTTTGGTTGAAATAAAAATCAGGTTGACGACACCATAACTGTCTAACAACACTAGGATTTCACATTGCATGGCTGTAAACATTACAATGTTTTGCAGACGCTGTGTTCTGTTCTCCATGCCTTACATGTGGTTATTCTACATCAAGATGATGTTAGCATGAGACGTTTGAATAATTTTGGTTACTTAACTACACGACTTAAAACGGACAAAATTTTACCATTATCTGTCAGCAACATTCTCTGTCAAATTAATGTTGGCATTAGACGTCTGGACATCGCATTTTGGTCACCATCGCAAACTAAATTCAACCCAATATTGATGCCTATTATCAATGGTGGACAGCTGGGTGTGTGTTTTGGTGAGAAATGCCGAATGAATTCATACAAGAAACTTTACATATGTGCAATGGAAGTTGGAGAAAGAGCCATGGGAAGGGGCAGGTTAGGGTTAAGGAGCATTAAAAAGATGCAAGTGTATTTTCTTTTTGTTACTTTTCTGCATCTGTTACTGTCTCTGTCATAATCCAAGTAGTAGGGCTGTATCATATGATGCATGAATTTATTATTTATTTATTTCATTTGTTAAGGGAAGGTCAAATATGTATTTCATTTGTTATTATTGATATTTATATCTGTGTCATATTCACAGCAATTATTGGTTGATTTATACCTGCAAGTTGTGTTAAATATAAATAAAAACAACTGGTAAAAAAAAAAAAAGCGAAATGCCGAATGAAGCCTACAGATAGCTTCAATTGTCCCTCACCAAACCCTAACCCTCACACACAGTCGTTAAGTATAATCTGGTAAAATTAGTGGGTGCACCCACTAATTTACACCAGCATGATGAAATATATATAATATCACACAGTGGGGAGTTCATGCTATTATCCACTGCAACTTCTACCATGAAACACTTTGGAAGTAGATATTGTACTTTTTACTCTGCTACCTTTATTTAACATCTAGAGTTTCTAGTTGCTGTTTTTTTTTTCATCTTTTTATCTTATATCTTATTTTATCTAAAGTTACTATTTTAATTCTTCCTCTATGTTCACTGCACCAATACCGAGTCAAATTCCTTGTATGTGTGAATGTGCTTGGCAATAAAACCCAATTCTGATTCTTATTGATGATACTTTTACAAAAGTGACATTTTAAATTTATGATGCTACTCTTAAGCATTTTTGGAGCAATTTTATGCTTAGGTTTTGCTACTTTTACGTAAAGGTACAGTTAATCCTCAAATCAATATACATATTTTTCATGCAACTACTCTTGGACGAGGGGCTTGTGCTCATGACAATTCAAGGTTTAAACATGAATCGCATCCTCATTGGTTGAGCTATAACAGAAGTGGGTGCATGCTATCTTCTGCGCAGTGATACAGTTGGCGGGTGTACGTAGTTCGGTAGGAAGAAAATAGTTCCTTCATGAAACTGCTCAAACCAAGGTCTGAGGATTATCTTGAAAAGAGACATTGCTGTTGAGTTTTTTTTTTGTTTTTTTTTTGATCTTTGAGCACCACAAGCTGAGTGCCATTTAGTTCCTTTATATTGAAGAAAAGGCAGACATCTCTACAGCCAATATCTCCAACACTCGCACCAAAACTATCTAGACTGATAAAGAACAAGGTAAGAGGGAAAATATGTAATTTTCATTTTGTGATGAACTGTCCCTTTAAGTGTAGGGATCTGAATGCTTCTCCAGACTGAGGCAGACAGAAAAAGTGAAGAAAAGTAAGAATGTGGTAGAGACTATTTGCATACACACAACTACATTATTACGGGATTAAGGCGATGCTTGCATGTAAACATTTTAACAGAGTCGTCTTTGTGCCAGTGCCAAAGTCAGATGAAGCACAGCAGATATATACAGTATATATTACTTATGTAATGTTCTGACACACCTTAGTCTTGTTTATCTGAGTTTTGCATAAATGAGTCACAAGGGGTCAAACCAAATGTAGTGTAGTGTTTTCATATATCTACAGAAGCACTACTCAGTTGGCAGAGGAGAAAATAAAGGATTTTGAAGAAGAACTTCACTCTGACTTTATTCAGAGCGAGCAACACGTTTCGCCTGCGGCTTCTTCAGGTTCGCTCAGTGAGATTACAAAAGCATTCACAGGTGTGATAAATACACCAGTCACATGACTGATTAACAACATCATTTTTCTTTTTTCTTTTTTTCAAAGTGTATCAATAACATATTTTCTAAAGTGAGCGTGATCATTGCAATGTACTTTTTTCATTATTTACAAAACATATCAAAAAACAGCAAGGATTTCATGACTTCTCAAAATCAGTGTAACAATATTTACTAAATAACATTTATCAAAAACATCAAGAAGCCGAGAACAGTTAGCAGGAATACATGTTAAACCATTTTGCCACCAACATTTTATTACATATATTTTAGGTTTTGTAAATATTGTCATGTTTTTTTTTAAATTATGCTCACTTTAGAAGATGTTATTGATACACTTTGAAAAAAGTTTTTTTAAAAAAAAGAGAAATTGATAATTAGTCATGTGACTCATGCATTTATCACACCTGCCAATACTTTTGTAAATTAACTGAGTGAACCTGAAGAAGCTACAGACAAAACATGTTGCTTGCTCTGAATAAGCTACATGAGATAAATAAAATATATAAAAATAATAATATTAAAAAATATATAAAAAATATAAAAAAAATATATGTAAATGATATTATTTAAATAATATGTAAAATATATATATATATATATATATATATATATATATATATATATTTAAAAATATAAAGGATGTAGCAGGATTTAAGGACAAATTTTAATTTCACTTTTAAAACTACGTTTAAGAAACTACATTTAAAAAAGGACTAATAAATCTACCTTGTACCTTAAATAAAGTCATTGTATTCCATTGTGTTTTTCACTTTAAATGTTCCTGCTACTACAAACTGGAACCTTATACACACTATATAATTTGCTTATGTACAAGAAATCAGATTATAAAAAGTGAAGTTGATAAAAAAGACAAAGAGCAAAAAATAATGAGAGCAGAGGAGCAAAAAAAAAAAAAAAAAAAAAAAAAGAAACACACACATTTCCTCGCACACTTGACATCCCCACACTGCCAATTTAAAAGCATCTGCTGCAGAGCAAGAGCGGTGGAGCTGGCAGGACTTCAGTCCACTTATCAAGGACGTGTCAGCAGGGTGGATGCCTGCTGACGCAGTTGGTTTAACCCTGAGTCGTCCTGTTGAAGGACAGCCCTCTCAAACCACTGCTGTAAAGTTACTCACTACATTTATCCAAATACTGTACTCACTGTAAGGACAGTTTGGATTCACAACAAGGGTTGTAGTGAGGGAAACAAACATGTAGACTTGTACAGACTTGTTTGTAAATAGAAACGCATTATTAAATATAAGTAGATATGTGTAAGACCCCATCACTCATTATTGATTGAAAAAATACTTTTTTAGGGCCTTTAATTTTTAATATATGCAGAATTTATCATAAAATAACACTCTAAACATGTATTCTTTTGATACTCGAAGTATACTTTGCTAATAACACCTTTACCAGGTAGCATCTGGATCACTGAACTTTTTGTAATGGAGTATTTTTACAGAGTGGTTGATGTAAAAAAAGCCCTTGGCGACAGGGTTTTGAGGCCGTTATATCAAAAACAGCATTTTACTCCACTGAACAGCGGAGCTGCTGCTGTCCCGCTGCCTCCATCAGCTGTTGTGTCGGTAAAGAGGAGACAATATTTAAATAGTTCAACTTAAACTGATTTTGATTTTTTTCAGTGGATAAAGTATGTTTAGCTACGCCCCGTCCACAGCTGCACATCACTGAGCTTCTGTGCCGGTGTTGTGGGACTGTACTTTATTTATCAGAGGAGGGGGGTGGCTGGGGTGTGACTTTTTTATTTAAAATAAATATAAAACACTATCTTTTCAAGTTGTATATCCCTCACCTAAGCCAAAATTCAAAACAAAAGTTCCTCCTCAGTGCTTAATTTTTTGAAAATGTATGACCTGTTTAGCAGGTCCCCCTACCCACTCATAAATAACAAACAGTCCCTAACCACTGACGGAGGTCGGCGTTGTGACTAGGAGCGTGTAGAGATCCCCTAGTCCAGTTAAAGTCTGACTGAGGTGTTTGAGTAATTAGATGTCTGATTTAACATGTTTACATATATTTTAAATGTCCAGTTTTAGTCGGACCAACACAACAATTCAACTTTTTCTAACATCATGTAAACGTACTGAGTGAAGCCCAATGCAAATTTCCCACCGGGACAATAAAGTATATCTGTTATATATTCTATTTTAAATTTGCTCAGGATGCAAAGGGTTAAGCTAATGCATGAGTGGAAGAGGTAAAAATCTCTCTGTTGATGTGCTGCAGCACAATGCTTTCTATTGGTGCTAGGAGCATTTGACACGTCCTATGCTAAGATGCTGCTCACTGTGTGTTTACAGGAAGCAGTTGGATATTCATTTTTTCCTGTTATGTCTTGTTTGAGTGGTTTTATGCTGTTGTTGTTTTTTTTTGCTAGCATTAGTATTATCACACTTAACCATAACTAGAATGCAACATGCTAACTAAGCTAGCATTGGGTAATCTCATCCCTATTATCAAAGTATGATCATCTCTGGCTCCAAAAATACAAGATGGCTAAGGGCAAAATGCCAAACTCTTCAAAACCTGAATCTCGTGGAGGCTGCGTCCATTATTTTATACAGTCTATGGTCAGAGCTGGCAACTGAGACCGAGATTTAAATAATACAAGGGACACATTATTTGCTGTTTGTGTGTGTAGCTGAGGGCTCATGTTATTCATGGTTTACAAGCAGAGTTTGTTTGATGAGCACAGTGAAGGTGAGCAGGTTTGCTGGAGCTGCAGGTGAGCCTGTGAGGGGCTGGGCTTATTTGTATATTCATGTACTCTTTGTACACAAAACGAGGCAAAGGTGTAGAGTGACATCTGAGCCATTTTAAGGCATGAAGGGCTGTTTTTTGTTGTTGTAATATTGGTGAACAGAGATGAATTTTAAGGGGTTTAATCAATGCCATGACAGGAACTTTAAGTAAAGCATGTGAATGTTGTATGACATGGAAACATTCGTACATCCAAGCTGCATGTGTCATGTGACATCTCAGGCCTGACCTGACTATCCTGCAGCGTCTCCTCGCAGCCTTCCAGAGCCAAACACACAGTGTCGCTGCACTGAGGACACACCCAGACCAGGTCACGCATCGTCTGCACCACCGCTGGGGAGGAAGGGGGGTGGGTGGGAGAGAGAAAAACAGAAACACAGAGAGAGACAAAGTAGAGACAGCTGTTTTTGAGAAAAAGGATGTGTAAACTCCAGTGCTTTTAACTGCAACAGCCACTTAAACAGATGCAGCTGCACACTGACTGATTATAGAAACGTATGCAGAGCATGTATGATATGTATTTACGGCATGTATGAAATGACTATGTGTGTGGGGGATAAGTCTTACCAGAAGTGATGTGCTCCTGTTTGAGCCCGAGCAGTCCTGTAAGGATCTCCAGACACCTGTCGCTGTAGCTCCGTCCAATACGACCTGCACCCGGTCCCCACAGGACAACACAGGACATGAGCAACAGCAATACACAGTCACTCCATGCAACACAAATTTATTCAAGACAACATTTCGATCCCACTTGGACCTTTGTCAGGTCAGATCCAAGTAGGATTGAAACGTTGTCTTGAATATATTTGTGTGGCATGGAGTAAGCGTGCAGGCATTACCTTTTTTTCTGTATTCAAGTTTTTCAAAAGCTTTGCACCTACGCGATGTACGTATAACCATCCTTTTTCAACAGCAATACACAGCAATACTCTGTGCGATTACCCAACTGAGCAATATTCATCAGTATCCTAATTTATTCTTACCAGCACCACTCTTATGATGCACATATTGTATATGTGTCTTATTCTTTAATCTATTATGTGTGGTAACATAATGTAAATATGTTTTATATTTCTAAACTTTTACATGCCAGTTTGTACATTGTAATGTAGCATGAGGCAAATTTTGTATATTTTGTAATTGTATATTTTTAGACACTTTACACCAGTGGTACTAAACTTACAGCCTTTGGGCCAAATCTGGCCCAAATCCACCAACCATTTTCTAATTCAAATTCAAAGTTTTTGTACTTATAGTTTACGTAATGTGCCAGAGTGCATTAAACAGCATCAAAAATAGAGCTTGTTTATAGAAAAGCTAGCCCCTAAGGTCCTAGAAATGTCCTAAAATCCTAGACGTCCTAAAATCTCATAAATGTGCCAAAAATATAGAAATGTCCTAAAATCTAAAAGATTCTAGAAACCTGCTGAAATCCTAAAAAATGACCCAAAATACTTGAAATATCGGAAAATCCTAAAAAACATCCTAAAATCCTAGAAATGTGCTTAAATCCATGAAATGTGGAAATGTTGTAAAATCTTAATAGTATCCTAAATTTCTAGAAACATCCTAAAATCTGAGAAACATATGGAAAACTGTAATTTTGCAAATGTGGCCCCCAAGCAAAGTAAGTTAAGTATCCCTCCTTGAGATTTTTGCACAATGTACATACTCATCATAGTATACATATTTCATATTTCAAAATTTTCTATATTGATGAGAAATTCATGCATAATGTTCATTTTTTAAAAATATATTTTCACTTTCTTTGTAACTGTGTCAAACCTGAGCAAGCTGAATGTTTTCCTTTTCATGCTCTGTTTACTGGAAACAGATGAGGATATTCATGCACACACTGTCTTGTTCAACTTTTCATACCCTCCTTTTTTTTCTTGCTTATAATACACATAGCCCATTCATTTGCTTTATAACTCCACTTCCTTGTTATGCAAATGTCAACATTATCTTCATCTGTTACAGTTGACATCTGCATCACAAGGAAGTGGAGTTATAAAGCAAATGAATGGCTATGTGTATTATAAGCAAGAAAAAAAAGGAGGGTATGAAAAGTTGAACAAGACAGTGTGTGCATGAATACACATTGTACTGCCAGACAATAGTATGTCTCTGAGTATTTGTGTTTGTTTACCAATAGCCGAGATTGCAGCCTGGGCAGTGTCAGTATTGACATCAGTGCAGTATCCTTTCAGCTCGTCCAGTAGCATCACTACATTCTCATCATTCACCAGCTCCACCAGCACCTGCAGACACAACAGCATTGGCTTTACCACTGTCTAACTACTGGGCTGCTACTGGCAATACTCAGAGGTAATTGTGGACATTATTACATGTACTCCAGAGATTAAGGATTGCACTGCAGTTCTAGTTAGGAAAAGTTTACAGCTGGCTTAACAGGTTGTACCTGTAGGAACCTTCTGTTCCTAAGTTATGTTTTTTTTGCAGAACATTGCAAACTGAATCTGAATATCAAACTGAATTAAGAATACAACAACTTTTAACATAAAGGCATACAGAATAAACGCAGAATATACCAATAAGGCTTATACCAAGGAGGCAGAATAGTTCAAATGGTGCTGGCGTTTTTAACACAGTTCTAACGCCATTAAAACTGGATTAAGACTTATGTGATGATTAAAAATCACACAGTTTCACAGCATTAGTATATGGATCTGAAAAAAAAAGAATGCGGTATGGAGTAAAAACGAACATGGGGCCTGAACCACAAGAGCATTTTTTTAAACCTGAATTGATTTTTAAAAAGAGGGATTGCTTAGTCAAACACAAAGGTACATTCTTTCTACCAAAATGAATCCATCTTCCTTCTGTTTACTACATTTTTTGTTGTATAATAGATGGAAATATGCTGTTACTTACAGTCTGGTGAAGAGGGAAGTTTATGGCATCATTTGTTTCAACTCTAGTTTCAGTTAGCCAATATTACTTTATTTACAAAAATAGCAAATTGCAGTAAAGTTGTGGTGACAGAACAAAAAGCATAAAATTTAGCAGAAAAAATGACAGAGGTCTCACCTGCATCTTCCTCTGCTTGATGTAAGCGGGCTCAGCATAGCCACAGAAGAAACGTTTATAGTGCGCCCCCATCAGGCCAGGCAGAGAACGCAACAGCAGCTAAAGGAAGACAGATTTTATTTATTTATTTATTTTTAATTTATCCACACATCCATCTGAGATTTACAATAACAAAGAAACCAGTCAACTGAACAGACAACTGTTCTCTCAGCACCTCAACACACACACACACAAACACACACACAAATGCAAATGATCAGGTTTCCTCACGATAACAATGTCATCCAGTCTGAAAAGAATATATTTTAAGAATCAGCGGTGGGTCTTCTTCGTCAACATTTATCTATATCATTTCTCTTATACATACACCTCATCCACATTCACCAATGTCAATTTATGAGACACAGCACCAATGATAATAAATAATGATAATCAATAAAATATGCAATATACAGTAACTGTTTCCTGCTACAACAATGCAGAGGGCTGAATCAATAATAGATGTATATGTGAGGCTCCAAGCCCTCTGGACTGAAATCTGAGGTATTGACTCCTCATGTGGAGTTGTTGCTGGTAAATGCTGGTAAATTCTCCCTGAGAATCTACAGAAATGTGTTCACGCTTATGTGTTCTGCAGGTTTGGCGGTTTTAATGTCGACTTAATAATAGCTTGGCAACCTTGTTGGTCTTTGTTGCTTCTTAAAGGTTTTTATAATTGGTATTAAGTGCTGACCTCATATTTGGACGTGGCAATTGATCTGGGGTGCAGCTAGGTTGAATTAGGCCTTTTTGCATTTCAGATTAATCCACTGACACTTTGTCTGTTCTTTCTGTCTGAACTGTGAGCCAGTTCATGACAAATGGATCCACTCTAGTGACTGCATTTGTGTAAGCCTGTTCTGATTTATTTAGCTTTACCTTATATATAATTTTATCTTTACTGTTACATTGTAAATCTCTATTGTTTAATATGTTTTATTGCATTGTAAAGCACTTTGAATTGCCCTGTTGTAGAGGTGCATGTCAAAATATTAGAATATTGTGAAAAAGTTCAATATTTTTCATCAGGTATTCAAGAAAGTGAACATTTGATATATTGTAGAATAATTACATGTAAACTTAAGTGCTTCGAGCATTTTCCTGTTTTAATTGTGACCTACAGCTAGAAAAATATGAAAAAAAAACATGTTTCAAAATATTAGAATATTTCATTTTAAGTTTGAGTAAATTACTATTCAAACAGTAAAAATACTGTGTATCTCTAGGTCTAGTTCAGTATACACAACCACAATCATGGGGAAGACTGCTGACTTGACTGTTGTACAGAAGATGGTAACATGGACACTCGAAGCATATTAATGTAAAATTGACTGGAAGGGAAAAGTGTGACAGGAAAAGTTGTACAAGCAACAGAGATGACAGCAGGCTTGAGAGGATTGTCATGAAAAGTCAATTCAAGAACTTTACTCAAGCTGGTGTCGGTGCATCCAGAGCCACCACACATAGACGTCTTTGGGAAAAGGGCCAAAAAAGTTGCATTCCTTATGTCAAGCCACTCCTGAACCAGAGACAACATCAACTGCATCTTACCTGGGCCAAGGAGAAGAAGAACTGGTTTGCTGCTCTTTGTTGCAAAGTCATTTTTTCAGATAAGAGCAAATTTTGCATTTTATTTGGAAATCAAGGTCCTAGAGTTTGGAGGAAGAGTGGGGAGGCACAGAATCCAAAGTGTTTGAAGTCCAGCTTGAAGTTTCTGCAGTCCGTCATGATTTGGGGTGCCATGTCATCTTCTGGTGTTTGTCCATTGTGTTTTATCAAGTCCAAAGTCAATGCAGCTGTCTACCAAGAGATTTGAGACCCGAGTGGTGTTTTGTTATTGGACTTCTGTGTTTGCCACAGATTGTCCATAAAGAACACCATGTTCAGGCATAAGGGTGACAATATGTGCACTTGACATTAGGACACCCTAGGCCGCAGTTTGATGATCGACTTTGTAGTTGTCGTCAGACTTGCAGCTGCATGTCTTGGACACTAGAGGGGCGGAGCTGTCAACTGAACACCACCTGGTGGTGAGTTGGCTCCGATGGTGGTGGAGGATGCCGGTCAGACCTAGCAGACACAAACGCATTGTAAGAGTCTGCTGGAAACATCTAGCAGAGTCTCCCGTCAGAAAGAGCTTCAACTCCCACCTCTGGGAGAACTCTGACCATGTCCTGGGGGAGGCGGGGGACATTGAGTCCGAGTGGGCCATGTTCCATGCCTCCGTTGTTGAGGTGGCCGATCGGTGCTGTGGCCGTAAGGTGGTTGGTGCCTGTCGTGGCGGCAACACCCGAACCTGTTGGTGGACACCAGCGGTGAGTGATGCCGTCAAGCTGAAGAAGGAGTCCTATTTATCTTGGCGGAGTGCAGCTACGGCGGTCGCCAAGGCGAAAACCCGGGCATGGGAGGAGTTTGGTGAGGCCATGAAGAATGACTTCCGGATGGCTTTGAAGAGGTTCTGGACCACCATCCGGCGTCTCAGCAGGGGGAAGCAGTGCTCTGTCAACACTGTGTATGGTGGGGACGGTGCGCTGCTGACCTCGACTCGGGATGTTGTGGATTGGTGGAAGGAATACTTCGAAGACCTCCTCAATCCCACCGACACGCCTACATTCCTAGAAACTTTCAAAAATCCTAGAAATGTCCTTAAATCCTAGAGACATCCTGAAATCCAACAAATGTCTCAAGATCCTAGAAATCTCCTCAAATCTGTGAAATGTCTTAAAATGCAAGAAAAATGCTACAATCCTACAAATGTCCTAAAATCTTAGAGAAATCCTAAAATCCTGGTTATTCCCTAAAATCCTAGAAATGTCCTAATTTCCTAGAAATGTCCTAAAATCCTCGGCTGCCTGTCGTACACTGTAAAGCCCTCTGAGGCAAGCCATGTTTTGTGATAATGGACTCTACAAATAAAATTGACTTGACTTGACTTGACTTTCACTTCTGAGTTGCACCGCTGTTATAGAAGCTCCAGATAAAACACAATGTATAAATGTATTTGCTTCAGAGAGGCAGAGCCTTCAGTCACCCCTGTGCTTTAGTCTTCATGCAGCTCTAGTGTTTTGGGAACAAGAATTGTCGTGGTTGCTCTTTGCTGCCAGGGAAGTTGTTCAGGAAAGTACAGGATTCTGTCCAAATGACTGTTTTTTGGACACACTGTAGTAATTGTTAGGTGTTTTGGAAAGTGAGCGTCAGTCATTTAAACTTGCTTGACTATATTAATGGTTTTAGGCACTGGTTTTATATAGCTTGGCAACTAGCTAAAGAGAAACTACAAACAGTCAAACGAACATGAAAAAAATGTTTTCCTCAGTGCCCAGCAACTGCCAACAACACAGGAAACAGTGCATTTTGTTTTCCATAGTTACTTTGGTTGTCTAAGTTTCCTTAATTTCCACCACTGGGAATATTGAAAGCAAAGAAAACTTTTTTTGTGCTCTAAATTGAGCCTTAATTTTCCTGGGAGATCATATATGCTAGACAGAGACAGAGTTGCATAATGAAAGTGAGGCTTATAGAGAGCCAATCTAAACTAAGATGGCATCATTATCTATAGCCATTACATCAATGATACATGGTGCTATATGGGCCAAATCTGGCCCCTGAGAGGGTGCTGGGTGGCCCCCCAGCTATTTTCTAATTCACTATGAATATAAAGTGCTTCACACTGGGAATTGTTTTTGTACTTCTTGTATCCATCAGGTGCCAAAGTGCATGATACAGCATCAGAACAGAGCTTGTTTATCAAACAGGTCCCAGTGGAGGATCCCCTGCATCACCCCACAGAGTTCCTAGCTAAACCAAAATCCTGGAAATGTCCTAAAATCCTAGAAATGCCCTGAAATCTGAGAAATATCTAAGAAACATCCTAATATTCTAGAAATGTCTCAAAATTCTAGAAACTCCCTAGAATCCATGAAATGTCCTAAAATCCATGAAATGTCCTAAAATTCCAGAAATGTCCTGAAATCCCAGAAATATCCTAAAATTCTAGAAACACCCTAGAATCAATAAAATGTCCTTCAATCCTAGAAACATCTTAAATTCCTAGAAATATCCTACAGTCCTAGAAATTTTCTAAAATCGTAGACATGTCCATAAAATCCTAGAAAAGTATTTTAAATTATTTTAAAAGTAAGTATTACTAAGTATTTTAAGTATTTTAAAAGTATCTTAAATTCCTAGAAACTTTCTACAATGCTAGAAATATCCTAAAAACCTAGAAATGTCTAAAACACCTAGAAATGTTCCTTGTTCCTAGAAATATCCTAAAATCCTAGAAATGTCTAAAAAACCTAGAAATGTTCTTGGTTCCTAGAAATATCCTAAAATCCTAGAAATGTCTAAATAAACCTAGACATGTTCTTGGTTCCTAGAAATATCCTAAAATCCTAGAAATGTCTAAAAAACCTAGACATGTTCTTGGTTCCTAGAAATGTCCTAAAATCCTTGAATTGTGTATGGGGCTGCTGCAACTGGCACCTGGCCTCCTGATATTTTGCAGAAGTGGCCCAGAGCAAAGTAGGTTGAGCATCCCTGTGTCACATTGTGCAATCATCTACCTTGTAATGATAGGTTCTATTTCTAATTATGTAGAGTGTTTCATTTTCTGACCTCCAGCCTTTTGTGTACTCTCCCCCCTTCATCTAAGTGGTGAGCCAATTCATGACAAAGTAGACATTTACATGACCAAATGCAGCATTAATGTTAACTGCACATACTGTAATACTTTCACACACTCTCCCTCCAGACTTGACTTATTCACACTGACCTGTATGTGGCAGAGCGCGGTGAACCTCATCTCTCTGGACACGCTCCCGCAGGCAGCCAGCAGGGGTCCACGCACTCGCTCCAGGGCCGCCAGACTGACAGCAGGCAGGCTGGAGCAGAGGCTGAGGAAGAGGCTGAGGGTGGCCGCCATGACTGGGGGGTGTGGGCTGACCAGGGAGGCGTCCAGCAGGGACAGGATGTCAAACAGCTCATCTTCTGACTGAGGCCGGTAGCGCTGGAGGATCCTCAGCACCTCACACTGACCCCAAACATCACACTCCTTCAGCCTAAGGACAGACACACAGAGAGGTGTCGACTTCAACATCACCACGTGTGTGGCTATGGATGCTACTGATGTGTATCTAAGCAAAACTCTACTGACAGTATCTGCTGTCTCAGTCAATGGGAATATGAGTATAATATCATATATATATAAAGATTTTTTTAATGCCTAAATCAATATAATTCAGCCGGAGTATATGATGCTGCAACTTGAATTAAGCCAGTGCAAATCTACAAACTTTCTGTTGCTGTCTTTACACAGATTAGACCCAGCCAACTGCGAATATTGTGCTGAGTGAATTTAAGTGTCTACAGCCACGACTGAAGGTCTGTTTCTGGAAGCTTCCGCCTGATCTCCTCCTGGGAGACAGGCCCTTAGAGGCAAGTAGTGAAGCAGAGGGACCACAGGGTGCATGCAGGACTTTGCTAATTTGTCTCATTTGTGGTCTAATAGACAGAGAGAGAGAGAGAGAGAGAGAGAGAGAGAGAGAGAGAGAGAGAGAGAGAGAAAGAGAGAGAAAGAGAGAGAGAAAGAAAGAGAAAGAAAGAGAGAGAGAGAGAGAGAGAAAGAGATAGAAAGAGGCGAGGGGCTGAGCGAATCAATGATCTGTGTGCAGCTCCACAATGGAATAAAATTATAAATAAATAAATACTAAATACATATTATAAATATACCAATAAATACTAAATAAATAAATACTAATAAATGATAAATAGATAAATACTAGAAATTGAAATTGTAATAAAAAAATACTAAGTAACCATATAAAGAAACAAATAATACATTAAAAACAGATATCATTATAAATACTACAAAAAAAATCAATAAGTGGGGGTCAATGTTGAGCTGCCACAAATAGATCAATGTATGGGAAATACTGCAGAGACAGCTTAATGTAGTAGATTAAGACATTTTTTAAAATTCATTCTATTGTACATGTAAATTCCAGTAAGTAAGTAAAGTTTCTCTATTTGGCTCATTTACAAAGCAAGGTCACAAAGTGCTTCAGAAGGATAAAATTGTTAAAAATAAGACCACAAAATTGTTATTAGTTAGTTTTTTACAATGTGATGTGTATTTATTTTTATGATTCATCTTTTTCCCATGGTATAATGTTAAAAAGCTTTACAAAAAATGCAATACTTGTAAAACTACAAAACATAGTGAATATGCACCTAAGTATCATGATAGTGTCGTATCGTATCAGATATTAGTAGGGTTGGTGGATATTGAAATATTTTTGCCTGCAACAGTGTATTAATACACTCACACCAAGTATTGATCTTTTAATTTACTAAATTATTAATATTTCAAATACAAATGTAACTTCTGGTAGACTACCAGAACAATACAATTTTTTATTCTTCTTGGTGCAAATTGGTGCAATAAGAATGACTGAAGTAAGATGAACAGACTGAGAACTTTTTCTTACTTAATTTTGAGTTGAGAATAGGCAATAGATTGCAATAGATCACAATACACATTTGCAATAATAAGCATATTGCAACTTCTTTAAAACCACAATGATAATGTATGCTGACTTAACGCTGTGAAACCGAAGAAAATTGGGTTGATTTCTTTAAAAAACCATTAGAGGAGGGCAATGAAAAACAAAATTTAAAAATGGCCCAAAAATGTATCTGAAAATTGGTTTTTAAAAAAAGTTTTTTTAAAGAACAAGGAAATAATGTGAAAAGGGTGCTTAAAAATTAATATCATATTTTAACACCAATTTATATATGTGGTTATGGGAATTATCAATGTAGTTTTTCCTTAGATTCAAAAAAGAATTTTTTAAATCTACTCATTTTTTGCAGTTTGTGGAGCATTTACTCCTAGGTTGCTTCTTGCCTTTTCCCTATATTTTTTAAAGAAATTGCACCAATTTGCCTCTGCCTTCATATAATCCTGGCATCATGAAATTGTGGTTTTCATGATTATTCTGACTTAAAATAAAAATGCTAGAAAGTAATTCCTCTGGGAATGCTGGAGACAAAATCTCCCACAGCAGAAATGTCTTGTACAGCCTGCAGTTGATGTAAAGCATCTAGAAAGTTCTTCCTACCTCTAATGCTTTCCTCTAATGCCTTCCTGGTAACACTGACTTGCAGAGAAATCTATCAGGAAGCAATGGGAAGCAATTAAGCTATGCTGATTTGATTAACTCAGGGTAGATAAATGGCTTATGGCTGCATACGGAGACAACGGCTCAGTGCTGCAGATTAATGTTAGACAAAATCACAAAGAAGATAGAACAAAAGGAGTTCTCCTAAAGAAAATATAAAATGTATTTACTAAGTAGCACATAAACTACGAAATGTTAAAGATATATATTCATTATGCTTCATGACACACTGAGCATATTGTTTGACTCTCGGAGGGCACTCAGTAGGGTTACAGTATTAGAACAGGTTATCACGTTATCATTACATATATCATTACAGTATACCAGAGTATTAAGAAATTCCTACGGTATGTTTTTCAATACCATCATAAATACAGGTGTGCCTCTTCCTATTGAACTCATTGTATGTAATGTACAGTACACACCACCAGAGCTCATTCTCCAGTCTCTACTGGTGGAACAGGCAGCTGAGCTGAAAGACACAGTGACACCTAGTAGTGAAGGGGGAAGTTACAGGACTGTAAACAGCTGGCAGCCAGCAAGCAAAGAGAGAGAGACTGTGGGGAATAACGACATGCCTTCTAAATTCTAACTTGGTGAATTAAGGATTTATTTGGACCAAACTGTACCTGGTGATTGTTGAAACATTAGACATAGTAACGATTACTAACAAGAGTAACCAAGATTGTCTGGGTGAGTTTTATTTTGTTTCTGACAAGTTTGATTGAAGTGTGTTTTATGATGAGTTAACAAGGCAAATAAGCCTTGTGTAAGTGCTGCACGCTTAAAAAGTCAAATATCATTTACCCTGGTGAAATTCAGGAAGGATGAAGGTATGAAATATTACATACCGCCAAAGCCTTTTCAGCACATCAAAATAGCTTCAGATGACACGGGAATAAAAACAGCAAGCGTAACAAATATGAAGGGAATGATTATAACTGCTGCAGTGTGACAGAAGTTTGGTTTGTGCTAAAATCAAAGGAGAAAAAAAATGGCTTCAGCTGCTTTAGTCAGTCATGACTGTGACCATGTGGCACAGTATCATTTATTGAGAAAAAAATCAAAAATTTCAATTCTGCTGAAACCATAAAATGTATATAAAGATGGACGACATGACAGCTCCCCCAAAGTGTAACTTTTCAGTCTGGATCACCCCCTGGTGGCTGACTGCGGTATAGGTCATAAGCCTCACCCCCTCTATCTTAGTGAATGGGACATTGCAAAACTAAAAACACAAAGTACATGTTAAATACATTTTTCCCAAAAATGGCTTTTGTTATTTAATGTTGTTCTCCTTACCCTTTGTTTATAATAATTCTAAAGTAATTTTTTTGTACTTTTCACAAACCTCTAGCTAATTTTTGGGTCGCTCCTTCTTTGCCTTATTCTCATGTTTATGACAGTAATCAAGACAATTAACTCAGGTTAAAAGGGTTAATAGATTCCCTTGTTTTACCGATTATCATTCAGTGACATAGATTTCTGATGTTCTAACCTGTTGAGGAGGTGATGGGTGATGGGTTTATTAATAGCAACTCCTCCCTCCTCCTTCAGGATCTCCTCCAGAGCTCGGAGGCAGTTCACCATCACCACGGGGTCTGGGTCCCTCAGCAGGCTGTACAGCTCATTCACCACTGCAGCATCTGGAAGAATCATGAACGGGAGCTCTGTAGACATGGTGTGGATGCATATACAAAAAAACTCAAAACATGGGGCGCCTGGTGGCTCAGTGGCTAGAGCGGCGCCCCATGTGCAGAGGCTGTGTCCTCGCTGCAGCAGCCACTGGTTCAAGTCTGGCCTCAGTCCTTTGCTGCATGTCTCCCACTCTCTCTCTCCCCCTCACTCACACTGGACTCACACTGTCCTGTTAATTAAAGGCAATAAAAGCCCCAAAAAATAATCTTAAAAAAAATCCACAAACCTCAAAACATATTTATGCATGTATACTTTAAGAATAAATAAGGAGGGCTACCCCGAGTCGAGTGAGATTCATATTTTTTGGTTGAAGGGGAGTTGTGTTAGTGTGCAGTATACGTCATTACACTATGCCAAGCCGTGCACTCTGTGAGAAGTCTGCTACAGGTACCAGCAGCTGCGGACCAGCACTTGGAGTGAAATTCATATGGAACTGCCAAATCTGATTCAACTAACAGAATTCAGAGTTTGTAATGGCCCTAATCATAACAGAACACAATACCCATTAAGTCCACCGATTAAACATTGCACTCCTACGATATTTTCAGAGTCGTGATTGACTTTGTTTTAAAATGAGAAATAAAATCGGTAAAGCATAAACAGTGAGTTTACCCTCATATTCCACACATTCTTCTTCCTGGTGCCTACAATACCTACAATTCAATTCGACTGCAGACAGTTAAGACAGAGATTCAAGTGTGTTATGCTGCCTTCATGTGCTCCTCAGAAATATGTTGCTTCTGAGTGACAAGTACTTGAACAGCGCGCCAAAGTCGTAATTACAACTGGGAAATGGGGAAATTCGATGATATCCGAGTTGTCGAGTTGTCACATTTGCGTGACATATCAGGGCAGCAGAGATGGTGGAAATCATGGAAACAGTGTCAACAATTGACAGTAAAAAAATATATACTTTGTTATTTAGTTCCTAGTAGCTATCATTTACTTTTAGTAGTTGCACATTTTAGTATCAGCATCTATTATCTGCAGCAAGCAAGCAAACTTTGAACTGTAAAGCATACCAGACGAGTATACTAACATCCAGCCTACCGATCTCAGAGTTTGGTTGGAGATTGTGCAGTTTGGCCCAGCCGAGAACAGCCACTCTTCGCACACAGGCTGCTCTGTCCCTCAGTCCTGCTGTCAGCGGCTGCTCTACGTACTCCACCAGACTGGGTAACCTGGGACACATAGTTAAAAAACACACTTATCCCAGCGGTCACAGGCTGATGTGACGACTTGTACTGAGGTCTGTGTGTATGTGGGGCATCTCACCTGAGGTTGGTCATGTTCCTCAGGGCCAGGCTGCGCACCATGGGGTTTGGATCCTGACAGTCTTTCCTCAGGGTGTTGATGACCAACAGAGACAGCTCGGGGTTTAAGGTGGCATAGGAACACAGAAAGACATAGACCAGTTTCTTCTGGACGATGTCCACTGTGGCACACGCTTTGACCATCTCACTGAACAGGCCTGACACATCCACGCCCTGAGACATCGACCTGAGAGAGACACACAAAAGACAGCAGAGGATGGAGGAAATGATGACACTGGTTTTGCAAGTATTTGGTCATAAATCAAAGTAATGGATAAATTAATCCTTTGAAACGTGAGCAAATTGACTTGAATTTTTTTTTAAACATAAGGCGGCACTGAGCAACTTAAGAAATGTACCGAAAATTAGCAAGGTATGAGTGAAAAGTTAGGCCTACAAGTAGTAATGTAAGTAACTTTTAAATTACCTGAAAATAAGCCAAAAGGAAAAAATATTTACAATGATTAATTAAATAAATATATCATTAAAGGAAATCTTTTGAAAATAGATTTTTTAAAAAAGTAAATAAAAAATCCCAAAACAAACAATAAGTTGTTATAGTTAGTTATAGTTGTTATAGTTGGCATCATTCTGAAGGACTGTATTGCATTTCCTGTTCTCCCTGCCCCAGATTCATTCCCTCTCTGCCTAGCCTTGTATCTGTGATAGCCATGTGGTAGCTTAGCCTTGTATCTGGTAGTATCGGCATTGTCACTACCTGGAGGATAGTTTGGGCTGCGTAGGAGCAGTGAGCTGGCACTAGGGGAGTGGCTCTGGGATGCCAGAGTTCGCTGCCTTGCCTCCTGGAGGTGTTGTGGAACTAACACAGAGATAAAAGGAGGTTCCCACCTGATGACCCCAAAGACGTATTAGTTATCACTGCTCACTGGCCATTATATTTAAGCCATAATAGCTGATTAGTGTTCCTAGGTTCTTCTAAGGCAAGTTTCTTGCCTTTTAGTTGAACAACAGACCTTTTGAGGAAATGTGTGACATTTCAGAAATCGCCATGTTAGAATTGTAGGTTCTGAGCGCTTTCTGAGCTGTTATAAAATATTAAGCTTCAAATTATTGCATTCCAAATAGTACAAATGATATGAACCTGTGTTTTAAATTAAATGTACAAAAATGCATTAATGCATTAATGAATTACAAAAAAAACAACAACAAACACACTGTCAATAAGTTGTCACAAAATACGAAAATATGAATAACTCAATTGTGACAAAATGGCAGACAACTTTATCATTTTGAGATTGCAAAATGAGGAAATTGTCAATATGTTATCATGTAGTTTTTGGTGGGTTTTTTTTATGCTCAGCTTGTGTGTTTGACTTGGCCACAGAGTCAGAGGGGCCCAACACCAACTTTTTGCCCCGGGGGCTCCTGATAGATTATTCCGGCCCTGCAGATAAGCCGCTATGTCTGGTGAATGTCCTGAGGACAGTCTGTCTTTTTGTCTGTCAGTGTGTCTGACTGAGTGTGACCTACCTGATGACTTTGAGGATGGTGTTCCTGTACCGCAGCTGGTCGGACTGGACGTTGGGGTTGGACAGAGCTCTCCTCAGCTCCCTCACCGTGTCCTCACCGCCCAGATACGGCATGGTGTCCACACGCTGCCCAAAGCTTATAAATTCAAAATACCTCCAACGCCATTCCTCACATGTCCATTTGTTTCTATTAAAAACACAGTTTAACGGTTAAATTGGGGATTAACTATTGACACTACTGGATGACTCGTTTGTTTACACCGAGCACACATCCGCATTTCTTCTTCTGCTTCACGCTCCTGTATTTAATGATACGCCGCCCCCTGCTGGTTGGAGGAGAAATAACACCCACAGCTGTTTTTTTTTTTTAGAGCAAGATATTTTAAAAAAAATAAATAGGAAAATTCTCATTTTAGTATTACATCTGAAACAATTTCAAATAAAAGAAAACACACACACACACACACACACACACACACAACAGAATAAAAACCTCAGCCGTCTTGTCTATGGTGTTGTCCCTGCACCATCACTGCTACACGGTGTTACAGAGACACCTGCTGGTGAGGGCGAGCAGAGACAGTGACAGCGTTCAGCATCAACTTCCACAATGAACACACAATGAGCATAAACATGAGGTCACCATTTAAAATATGACGCAGTTTAATAAACTACCAAACAACAGAGCTGGATAAAGTTTCATAAAACTTCAGTTAGTAGCCCTGGCTATTATTTGCTTGAATTCGAACTCAACAGGTTTATTCAGTCTTCTATTTGGGGTGGACTTTTAATTCCTATCACATAAAACTAATCAGAAAAGATGTGTTTTGATTTTTGATTCAAAATATATATATATATACATACGTACGCACGCACACACACACATATATATATTTACATCTCTCTTATTTACTCTGCCGCTATTACTTCTTCTTTGGTGCTCATGGTTTCAGCCAAATGAGAGCCTTAGCCAATCCTATGTAAAGAAGGGGAAATGATCCCCACCTTGACAACCTACAACATCAAGCAGCAGAGGTGGATGATATTTTTAAGGGCAAACTCCAGACCTACCCTTTTAGTTTGGCTTTTAACTCAGCTTTACATGTTTATTTATTTACTATTCATTTATACATTTTAGTCTGTTTTATTGATTTACTACATTGTACATTATTTTATTTTTTTTTTTTTTCTTACATTTTTAATTATTATTATTTGTTCTGTTACCCTTTTATTTACATTTTATCTGCTATTTGGAGTATTTTATTTATATGTTTGACTTATTAATCATATTATATTTATATATTTTAATCTTTATCTAAAGGTTTATCCTGCCTCTGGTGTTTCCTCACTTATGGCAGTGTTTCTTCAGTTCCTGGTTTTAATAAGTAATCTTATTTTAGTGCTTAAATTCATTACAAAGTCTTGCTTTTTTACCAATGTGTCTACTTGTGTGTATGAATGTGTGTGTGTGTGTGTGACGTAGGGGGACTTCTGGTATTTTTTGTATGAAGCACTTTTTGTTACAGTTTTGCTTGTATGAAAAGTGCTATACAAATAATGACTGATTGATTGACTGATCAAAATGCTTAATAAATGTATGTTTAAGATTCATAATCGATTATCCAAAAATGTAATATTAATGAGATCTGATCAAACCAAGCAGAGTAGTTGTTGTGTTGTTAAGGTGTTCCAGCTCCTGATATCGAGCATGCTTCCTCACAGCTACACAGAATCATGAATGCTACTTGTTGCTTGTGCTTTTGCTGCTGTGGAAACACGTCGGCTGCTGTGAGAAGGTTTTGTCTGGGTGACAGTGGTCAGACACATTCAGTGCATTTTTTAAAATCCAACTCTTTACACTCCAACATACAAATAATGTTTGATCACTCACATAACAGCCAAACGGTGCCTGAGTCTGAGTTGATGATGGTTTTATTGATTGTGAAAAGCAGGAAATCTCCAAACACAGACAGCCTCAGACCTCCAGCGCTGCAAGTCCCACCTCCATCCACAGGCAGACATCCACTCCGCCTGCCCCCACTGGCTGGGGTTTAAAGGCAGAGCTTCATGAAGAGGAAGAGAGGGAGGGACTTGGTGCTGGACGGCCGGTCAGCTGACACAGACGGACACTTGAGCGCCACCCGGCTGGTCCGAAGGAAGCTGCTCAAGCCTTCCTCTGGACTGTCAGGGCAGGGCTGCGTGCCGTTTCTTTTTCCACACGATACATTCACCAACATTAATCGACATGAACGTCTTCCAAAAGGAGAGTCGACGCTTCCCCACAGCAAAGCACCCCCAGTCACATGATAAAATACTCACACACAAACACACACACACATATTCACACTCAAATTCATTTTTAACTGGCAAGAGTGATTTGGAATGTTTTGTTTAAAATTGAACCTCATTTCTACGTTCAGATAAATTAAAGAAATCTAAATGGATTAGGAAAGGGGGAAACGAAAGGCAGGTCTAAATAAGAAGGGCTGGGTGGTGCAGCTTACTGCCCTGAATTTACATTTCATTCCAAAACGGTGACGGCAGGCCTCATTTCAGCAGCTCTCTCAAAAACGGATAAATAATAGCTTCATGCTGTCCATTCCCTCTCCCCGTTAAAGATGACAGTGTTTTTGGTCGGTGTGCTCTTAGCATTTTGTCTGGAAAGGGAGATGCAAACAGCAAAAACACACACACACACACACACACACACACACACACACACACACACACACACACACACACACACACACACACACACACACACACACACACACACACACACACACACACACACACACACACACACACACTGGACCAGTGTCAGAGGGGTGGCAGTGTCTATGACAGATTGGGGCTGGGGGCTGGGCTGCTGGAGTTGTTGTCCTGATTTGCTGCCTGGCTTCCTCGTGGTGGAACCTCGATGATGCGGGGCTTGTCGATAATGCGAGCGCGGCGGTCGCCTTTCTCAACGATTCCGATTATCCACGCTCCGCCCGCCGCCCCCTGACCTCCGGCCGCGGAGCTCTGGCTCTTCATTTCCGAGCAAAACTTGGCCGCCTGCTCTCTAGGCAGACACACCAGCAGCCCACCTGCAGGAGGAGGAGAGGGTTTTAGCTCAACACTTGGTTTAAATAGTGCGTGCTTTCAAACAACAATTATCTAATTATGGCTAAATCATGTTGCATTAGAGGTTCATACACATTTTCCATTTCAAAAGTCCATACTTATCCAGACCTCTCAGTTTATCTTTCAGACCACATTAGACATCTGAGTACAAATAGCTTTAAGTTTATTGTGTAAATACACTCACCGGACACTTAATTAGGTACACCTGTTTCAACTGCTTGTAAACGCAAATATCTAATCCGCCAATCACATGGCAGCAACTCAGTGCATTTAGGCATGTAGACATGGTCAAGACAATCTGCTGCAGTCCAAAGTGAGCACTGAAATGGGGAGGAAAGGTGACGTGGCATGGTTGTTGGTGCCAGATGGGCTGGTCTGAGTATTTCAGCAGGGATTTTTCACACATAACCGTTTCTAGGGTTTACAGAGAATGGTCCAAAAAAGAGAAAATATCCAGTGAGCAGCGGGGCCAGAGGTCTGAGGAGAATGGCCAGACTGGTTGAAGCTGATAGAAAGGTAACAGTAACTCAAATAACCACTCAACCGAGGTGTGCAGAAGAGCATCTCTGAATGGAAAACACGTGGAACCTTGACGCAGACGGGCCACAGCGGCAGAAGACCACGCTGAGGGCCACTGCTGTCAGCTAAGAACAGGAAGCTGAGGCTACAAATCACACAGGCTCATCAAAATTGGATAATAGAAGATTTAAAAAAATGTCTTTGATTACATTGGGATGATCGGGTCAGAATTTGGTGTAAACAGCATGAGAGCATGGATCCATCCTGCCTCGTATCAGCGGTTCAGGCTACTGCTGCTGCTGGTGTAGTGGTCGACTATGTATTCTATTTTGTTGCCAATAATCGCCAAAAACTGTAGCTAGGCACCGTAGCTCAGGCAAATAAGTAAACACTGTCCAGTCTACTCCATGCAGAACGCTGGATGTCAAACCTCTTTACATAAAGACGTAAACTAAACAAAAACAGAACAGGGGCAACAGTCAGGAAACACTAATATGCTTTCATACTCATTTCTTTATTTCCATACCAGAGCTGGAGATAAAAGACTAAAATCAGGACAAGAAAAAAAAAGTCATTGAGTGTCAATGTCAGTTTCTTACCGGAAGTCTCTGCTGAAGTGCCCTGCACGAGGTTGAACAGGTTTCCACAGGCTTTACTGATGGCAGCCATCTTGGCTATGATTGGTAGGTTGTGGATGACGAAGGCCACCTCGTTGCGTTGTTGCGCTGCCAGGTTGTTGGCGTGCCCCAACAGCCCAAAACCTGTCACGTCTGTCGCAGCATGAGCCTGGAACTTGTGCATCAGGCCGGCCGCTGGAGAAATAATTCAATCACATTAAATCAAATGTGACAGGAAGTCACAGAGATTTCAACTTCAGCTCAACCAGAGCCGATGTAGGCCGATGTTATTTTTTATTCCTCTCTTTACTTCAGAATTAAAGAAAAAAAGCTGAGAGTAAATATATTTCAATGCTGTGGAAACACACATATAGCAGTAATAGAAATTAATACTAGGACTGTCAGCGTTAATGTGTTAATTGTGATGACATTAAGGTCCGGCCATAACACTTAAAAGAAAAAAAAAAATAAATTAAATCTTGTGCTGCTATTTTGTTCCCCTGCTGCCACAGAGATGGAAACTGACAACACTGTGATTTTTTAACGGCTCATTTCATTTTGAAAAACTCCCAAACAGCTCAGTGGATGAGTCAAAAGTAATCTGCTCATGCAGAGAAAAGATTATTAATGTCTCTCAGGGCTGCTGCTCAGCATTAGAGCTAAATGTTAAGTCCATCTGAAATGCCGTTTTAGGACATTTTGAAAGTTTATACCGTCCCCCGTAGTACTGTGAGGAGCTATGGGGTGTATAAATTGTGAATAATTTCCTGAAATGCAAATATTGACCACTGAGGTATTAAGAGAGATTTAGGCCATCCATCCACGATTAAGGCGTTATTTTATTATGATTTCCTGATTTGTTTGTAGGGACTCAGGTGGACTTTTGAGTTGTTGCATATTGAGTTATATCAGGAAAACAATAAACTGATTCAGTGGACAAAACTCTTGAGGTTGTGGGACAGTTTTCACACACACACACACACACACACACACACACACACACACACACACACACACACACACACACACACACACACACACACACACACACACACACACACGGTTTCTGTAACAGATTTGCGCAAAACTGAAGTGATATTTTGAAAATGTCAACACACAATTGCGAGATATTGACTGTATTTCCACTGAGTGATGTTCTGCAACTTCTCCTCTGGTGATACCATTCCAGTAACCATGGTGATGGATGTTCAAAACATTAGCAGCTTTATTTCTATTGCAGCCACCACACTAGCTGTCATTATTTCAAATCCCAATCGCTCTGGTGAGAATTGCTTTACATTGTTAATTTGTTAATATGGATTTCATATCTGTTTTGAAATGCAAAATTATGTAATTTTAAACATTTGATTAAAAAAAATGCAATTCCTCGAGATTAACTACAGAAATTCAGGGATAAAAAATGAATCATTTGACAGCCCTAGTTAATACATTTCTTTGACCAGAGATGTGTTCAGAACTTCACTGCATAATGACTCGGGTGTAATGTACCTGTGCGGTTTAGCGTTGCCATGGAGAACATGGCTTCCTGATAGGCCTCTTTTACTTCCTCTCTGGTGACGACCAACTTGATCTTGTTCCACCGTTCAGGCTGGTGAGACAGAAAAACAGAGACAGGAAGGGGCACATCATGAGGAGGATGGGAGCACAAAAACACATCAGTATAATGACACACCAAAATAATGTTCATGTGAGCGGAGCTGAGAGGCTGACCTGATCCAGCCACTGGTGAGCGTTCACAGCCACCTGCGTCCCCAGAGGTTTAGTCAGAACCAGGACGTCCCCTGGGACAGCACCATCCGGCCTGGAAAAAACGAACAAAACACACGCTTATCGCTGTTGTCCAGTCAGACACAATATGTAAGCTTCATATAAAGCTTAGATGTTCCTTTATGTTGGAGATGGAGAATATTACATGCGCACTTCGGTTTCAAAAGCTCAAATTAAAGAGGAGGAGTCCTTTAACAGCCCTGTTTTTGCACTGAGATCTTTCCTTCTAGATATTCTTTCATTAGATAGTGAAGGACACACAAACAGGATATGCAGGGCGAGAGGGGGATGACATGCAGCAAAGGTCCCCAGTCAGAGATGAAGCCAGATGTCATGATGATATGATATGTTGTTATTATTATTACTATCTTTTTTAAGATGTACTTTATTTTCTCTTGACTTTTTTGTGTTACTAATATATTAGGTTTCTTTGACTTTCGTAGTAGTAATGGCTGGGAAAGTGTAATTAGATAAGAAGATCATGTTGAAGATGTATATCTATATTGAAATTGTACTGCACAAGACGCTGAAATCAAAATAAATTGCAAAGTTTACAAAAAGTGACTTTTAGAAAGATACACCTGTGATGGCTTTGAAACCAGAGAAAATTGGTTTGATTTCTTTCAAAAACACATGGAAAAAAAGGCAATGACCAACTTGGCACCAATTGCTAGAAATTAGTAAAAGGTGACTGAGAAAATGACCTAAAAATGATTTATTTAGAAGAGTATGTGCAATAACACTTATGTTCATTAACACTAATTGCGCTGTTAAATTTGTGTTGTTTTTATCATTTCTCAGTCTTAGATTCTATCATTTTATTTCATCAAATTTATTTTTTGCTTTGACTGGTTTTACATTCTATTTTATTGCTGCTTTTACTGGGACCTCAGTACTTAGTTTTTTTCCCCTCTAATGTAACTTTCAAAATGACAATTAACCTTTTTGAATCTTAATGTGAGGTGTATTTATGCTCTGTTTATATGGGTCTTATCTTGAGGTCAAAGGTTAAGGGATGGTTAGGCCTTGGGGTCTGATGTCTGGAGTACGGACACATGGCTTAAATTACATGGAATGTGTCCCCTTGGGGTTTTTGTGGTTGAACACAATGGGTGACTGATAAATGTGTAGATACTTGTACCTATATAAGACACATGTATGAGCTGTAAGACAGAGAGAGATTCACATTGGTCCTGAATCCTCTCCCAGGCAGACCATGGTGCCTGGTGGATGCTGAACTTTGTTGTAATAAATTGATTCTTATGCAACTAAGTCAGTGTCAGCGGAGGTTTCTTCATCGTCTGCACATCATTGCTACTTAAGAAACAACGACAGACACATCCTGAATTATGAATCCATATCGGAAGCAAACATGCATCATGGTTATTAAAAGTCTTAGTTTCCACCGTCCCACTAAAAATCAACCCCAGTGTCTTCAACTGAAACCGATGAAGCAACGTTTTCAAAATTATCAGTTTTGAGTTTACCAAAATGTTGGGAGTAGAGTGGACGCTGGGCACACAGTAGCTATAGTTAAATGTGTGTGTTAAAACAAAAAGGTCTCAGCTTGGATGTAGCCTTAACACAGACGGTGCTGTAGCTTTAACACAAAGCACCTTGAGACAAATTTGTGATATGAGGCTGTATTTGTAAAACTGACTCGACTTGACTAGATGTCAAAATGTTTGCTGTGGACAAAGGTCTACAGCTCAGAGGGACGTACAGCCACAAGACATGTTGACATGTTTTGTGTTGAGACTGTGGCAGCTGTCATGAGCACAGCCTAATATTACCAAACCAGCTCACTACAGGCTACAATTATTTCTACACACCCCCTGCTGGATGAATTAACAAGGTCAAGTACGTTCTGTTGGGGGCTGATGAAATGCATTCTGGGCAATCACAGAAATCTTTGAGGCTGGGCAGGTATACAAACAAGGTGATTTGAAATCCCCTCTCCTGACAAAATAACATGAAAAATCAAAGATGTGGATATTATAATAACATGATCACAGCTAAGCCTGTTGCATCTTTGAATAACCAAGCTGTAAAAATAATGCTTAAATAAAGCCATGAGATGGCATCACTGTCACACACTGAAGCAGTACAGTTTGCTCAGTTGTGATAATTTCCTAAAATTCTCATCCCTCAAACTGGTTTTTAAATGCAGTCAAAATTTCACACCAAATGTTTCATGCTAATTTATCAGCAGGCACAACAGTGGAAGGAACACCAGGGGCACAGCACACAGCAACTGTAAAATCACATATTTCCATAAAAGGCTCTAAAATGTGCAACACACTACCCACTGAAATAAAACTGACACAAGAGCTTAAGATTTTTAACAAAAGTGGTCCAGTTTGGCTGAAGCAGAATCAGAGATGTGAGCATTTTAAACTATTTTAGAATGTCTAATAGTTGTTGTAAGTGCGTGTAACCTTGATATTTGTGTCTTTTTTGTGTTGTAATTCTATGTAATCTAAAATAAATAATATAAGAATATTAACCCCTTTTCTCATCTCTTTGCTATAACTGTTAAACTAGGCCTGTTATTGTATGGAACTATGATGCCTTCCTTTTTGTAACATGCTGAGGTTGTACCATATTTGGAATGTCCCTATCAAATAAAATGTATGAATACATAAAGAATAAGCACAGTCACCGAAGACGCAGAGACACAGCAACAGTTTAACAGACTCACATGATGAACTCATTTGGCTGGCATACAACTGATGCTACTCCTCCTACGATGATCCAGGGGTTGATCACTGTCTGGCCACCTGTCACAGAAGTCCCTCCCTCCTCTGCTGCATCACGAAAGCCTTGAATGATCAGCGGCATCACCCGCTCTCGGTCCTGAGTCACAGATGCACACACAGATGATAAAGAGTCATAAAAGGAGACCTGAATGAACTTTACAGGAATCTGTTTTTACATGTGTAAAATCCACTCTGTTTAAAAGATAGACGGCATTCACTGTAATGAGTGCACATTAGATCAGCAAAGGAAACACAAAAGTGACATCAATAAATAAAAGCAAAGTCAAGACCTTGACAATCGCCCGTGAGCACACGTTACCTTGTCATTCATCTTCTGGCTGACACTCAGCAGCATCAGCATGTTGTCACACTCTGTGATGCCCATGGCGTAGAGATCACTGAGGACATTAGCACACGCTATCCTGCCTGAGACAGACAGAGACACACACACACACACACACACACACACACACACACACACACACACACACACACACACACACACACACACACACACACACACACACACACACACACACACACAGAGCGTGAGAGAGCAAAAACGCTTACTCTATCATCATAATCATGTCTTAAAAAATGATCATTTTTAATACAGAGTATCAGGTTGGAACCAAATTTTACACAACATGATGAAAAACATTCAGCCCCTTCAGAATGACTCCTGCTGCCCTTGAACTACTATATCTGTAACTTAGAAAAATGTTTCCTGTGCATCTAGTGATGAGGCTCTGTCAGCAGTGTGTGCTGAGTTATGAATAACTTACAGAAACACTGACATCTTTTAAACTGCCTGTTCAAGGCGACTATATGGCACCATTACATCACCTCGCCACTCTGTATATAAAGGTATGGCAGCGGTATTGGGCAACAGAGTTGTCTCGCTTTTAAGGCACCAAAGGAGGAAGTAACAGCGCTGAAACTGTGTCTGTGTACAGGGTTCCTACAGCTTACAGCAAGTGGAATTTTATTAAATTATTATTATTTGATTAATACTTTTTCAGTGCCACTCAAAATGAAATTTGGGATTGATTTCACTAAAAAAAAAAAAAACAAAACCAACAAAAAAAAAACTAAGGGTGAAAAAAAAAGAATACTTGAAACCAGTAATTTAACATTAGGGAGATTTTTTCCCCCAAATATTAACTTTAAAAAAAATGTGACTTTTGGGTGACAGTAATACAAGTGGTATTCTGGGAATTTTTTTTAAATTTACCAGTTATTTTGAGATTTAACTATGTTTTTCAATGTTGAAAAAGAGTCATAAAATCAGACCTTTTATATCTAAGCACTTTTAAGACATGCGAAGTTAAGATTTTAGACCAATTAAGGACTTATTTTTTAGACTGATTAATTCAATGCCTGTTCATGAACTGATGATACAAGGACCCTCAAACTCATAATCCTTTGGAATAAGTTAGATATGGCAATATAAACAGGTATTTCAACTTACAAGAATTTTTGCTTATATTTAAAAAACAGAGTCAAAAAGAGAACACTTGAAAAACATAATGATGCACATTACACAGTGAGTGCTGTGTTTTATAATACTCCCATTTAAGCAAATATTTTTCACATTTGTCTTTCTATAGTAGGAAAATAGAGGCCATATTTTCCACAAGAAGTAGATAAATAACAGAGTTTATGAAAGGCACACATTACATGATGTCAGCATTTGGTGACATTAAACCTTTAGGATCCTCACAGCAAATGCATCATAAAATACACACTGCTTATGGTGTAGTAAATGCAAAGTGTACAGTGAGTGCACATGATTTATGCAAAGAGTTGCAGCAGTATACCGCTTTTAAGGGATACCGTGGTTTTAAAATTGAAGGTTATCATATCGAGTATCTTTGCTTATCTTTAGTATTGAAAATATATGAAATAGTAGACGGAGTATCTCACCTGTGTATCACATCTCCATTCCTCCTCCACTAACTTTAAGACTTTTTACACAAACAGTCATCTAAAAGTTGGTTTTAACATTCAATTTACCTTTTGAAACCTGAACAAATGGATTTGATTTCTTTCTAAAACATGAGGCTCACATGTTTTAGGCTCAAAAATGTGCAATACATTTGTAAAATGTTATAAGAAAATTGCCTAAAAATGAGCAAAGAAAAGAAAAATAGAAACAAACACAAACAAGAAAATGACCCAGAAAAAAGAAAAAAAAAAAAGTCCTGAAAATTTTAAAAGATAACAAAATAAAATAAGAACTGTATTTTTTTCCCTGTAACATAATTTGAAAATAAATTTAAGATAATTAGAAATAAAGTTTTCTGGACATGTTTCACAAAGTTTTCTCCCTTTTTTTTTTTTACAATTCATTTTCATAGAATTTTCATTCAACACCTTTAACTAATTTCTTGCAATTTGTGGGACATTTTTTGTGGCGTTGCTCATTCCCTTTTCCCCTGTTTACTAAAGAAATCCAACTAAATTGCTGAGGTTGCAAAGGGTTGATATACAGCAGTTGCTGAATTAATTGGGGGTTTTTTTCATCTATTTTTTTCATCTATTCATGATTAGGACTGATGTTGGTTAAAAATATAACTAAATTCAAAAAGAAAATCATATTAATGTACAATATTTTTTATAGTCTGATTTTGAAAAGTGCATTTTGTGTGCAAAGCAGTATGAGTGTATTCATCACTGGACAAAAAATAATAATATATAAAAATCAATCTTGCTGCTAAACACTGACATATCCTAGGCTGTGATATTAAAAAATAATAATACACTTATCGTGTAGTATACTGATAATTCATTTTTCATGTCATTGTTTTTTTCATCGAAAAAATGGTGGCATCATGACAAAAACCTGGCATTTAAATAGTTCAAATTCGGAAAATTACAGAATATTTGATATTAGGACTTGATTAGGACTAATGCTGATTAAAAACATTTAACTCAATGAAAGTAGAAAATAATATTAATGTGCACTATTTTTTAAAGCTTGGTTTTGAAAAGTGCATTTTGTGCGCAGGTCGATAGGAGTGTGTGTGATATTAACAGCTAAGGGTTGAATCATGTGCACAATTCATAGTCGCTGAATGATGCTGTACAACAGACACTGTCAAAGAGTATAGTTCTGTTAGGTTGAAAAGAGAAAGGGCATTAAAATAATGCTGATTAACTGATTAGTCAACTGACAGAAAATGACTCACACTATCCGATTGTTTAATCCAAACACTTAAAGTAGTCAGACGAGTCTGTCACCACAAATAATGTTGTGTTTGGACCGGTTTGAACGGCCTCACTTCCTGGAAAGTTTCCCAGTGACCGCATGGTTTCCGTGTTTGCAGCAGTTCTCAGGAGCAAACACCTGCCACTAACTCACCATCATGTAAGGATCCTCCACCAGAGGGTAGAAGAAGTCTGTGGTCTGGACCAGTGAGAGTCCTCCATGTCTGAGGGGAATCACACAGCAGTCCATCCCTACACCTGCAAACACACAGCAGTGAGGAAGGAGAGACACTTGTGCAATGTTTTGCAATAATGCACAAATGGCAGTGCAATAACTATGAACTTGTTTTAAGTGTTCATAATACGCGTACTTTTTTTAATAGTCTGGGTGTGAACTTGTGTCCATGTTGTTTACTAAAGGTAGTATGATGTGTGAACAGCAGAATAACAGCAGCACAGGGGTTTCTATGGTCACACTGTGTAACTAGCTTTACATACGACGCTTTCCATATACTGAAGGTTGCCCCTAAATGTGGTAAACTTAAAACAGCATTTCCACTCAATATTGCGAAACTCCCTTTACTAGAAGAAATGTTTGACCAAAAGCTTGAACTTTGCACTGAACGCATAAAAATATTTCTGCTGAATCATTCCTACCGTTTGGTAATTTGACAACTCACGTAACTTCATCCTGAACCCTATTAGCTAACTAGGTAACTGTCTTTACGTATTTACGATGTACTAAGTGAAAACTTACTACTGTTAGCACGTTTATGCTAACAATTTCAATATTTAAGGACTAACATTGTCAAAAACACGCTGTTTTTTTCGCCCATATCTGTCCATCTGTCAAATGAGCTGCCATATGAGTTAACACATGCTAGCATAGTTAGCAACAGTTAGGCTAGATAACTGACGTTAACCACCATTAGGGTTTTTGACAAGATGCGTGGGATATGAAGGCTAGCTCTGCTAATGCCGTGTTTGTTTCTTACCGAGCCGGGGGCCGGGCAGTTGTTGGCCGAAGTCTGAAGCTTGGTCTCCGGCCTTCCCTGTCCCGTCGGCCCGGTCCGCCTCCAGTCCCGCCAGGAGTTTGAGCAGAGCCTCCTGCGGGACCTTGCAGCCTCATCCTTTCAGGTCCGAGAAGGCTGTGAGACGGAACCCGCGCTCAAGGCCGTGCTCTTCGGGTTTGAAAGGTTTGTACCCGGGGGGGAAACACCCCTCCGCTCCCACAGCCTCCACCGAGGGAGGCGGGGAGGTTGAGCCTGACATGCCTGCCTGGGGAACACTTCACACACACGACGCCAGTCGCGTTCACCGGTAAATAAAGACGGAGGGATGAATGGAGCGTGTGTCCGGCGAGCGTTGCTTGAAACGAGAGACTGCTGTGAAGTTAAATGAAACCAGTGCGACTTCCGATCGGGACTTTCGCCGAAAAATTCATGGTGTGCATGTTTATGCAAGATTCGCGTATCCTCAACTACAGACATATACCACATAACTTTGACAATGGACGTGAATAACTGCAATATCATTAAAAAAGGTCAGTTGAACCCATAGCTAGGGCACTACCAATAGATATGTAGGAAAAATATCTTATTGTGAAGACAAAATTTAAAACTTCCGGTCCCTTCCTTTAACTCACTTGACACAGCGCAGGGCACTTTTGAAGCATTACTATCTGTTCTCACCGTCGGTTACATGTATTTTTATTATTGTACACCTGTTCATCTCTGAGATAATTACTTTAAAACTATAGGTCTTAAAAAACGATACTCAACTTACGGCCCACAGACCAAATTTGGTCCCCGATAGGATGCTGGGTGGCCCCCCAACTATTTTCTAATTCACAATAAAAATAAAGTGATTCACACCGGGTGTTGATTTTGTGCTTTTAGTATGCATAAGGTGCCAGAGTGTAAAACTGCATCAATATAAAACTTGTTAATTTAAAAAAAAGCCAGAGAAGGATCCCCCACACTGACAGAGGCCCTAGCTAAGACCCTAATGTCTTAAAATCCCAGAAATGCCCTTAAATTCTAAAATCCTTGAAATGTTCTATACCAGAAACGTCATAAAATCCTAAAAACGTCCAGAATTCCTGGGTTTTAAATACTAGAAAGGTTCTAAAATCCTAGAAACATCCCAAAAAATGTGTGAACATCCAAAAATCTTGCAAAAATCTTGAAATGAGAGAAATGTGTCAAAATTCTAAAAACATCCTGAAATCCTAAAAGCGCTCTAAAATCCTGTAAAGGTTCCAAAAAGAGAAAGAGCCAGAATTCTAGAAACATTTTAAAATACTGAAAACGTGTAAAAATCTGAGAAAGGTCCTACATACTAGAGAGATCTTAAAATCCTAGAGACATCCTAGAATCCAAGAAATATCCTAAAATCCAAGCTATGCCCTTAAAATCCCAGAAATTTCCTAAAATCCTAGAAACATGTATTGGGCTACTGTGACTGGCCCAGAGCCTCCTTTCATTTTGCAAAAGTGCCCCCCAGGCAAATCAAGCTGAGTATCCCTGCTGAAAAAATATTACAGTTAAGACTTTTTAAGATTTAAAGAAAATAAAAAACAAACAATTATGATTTTTTACCTCATTGTTGTTGGCAGAGCTGTGAGAACATATTTTTTCATATATATCAACAACCGTCCCTTCACTCTCTGTAACCTACTTCACTCAGAACACAGAAAAAAAACACACAAGGACTAATGAATAAATGATTTATTTTGTAAATCTTCAACACTTTGAAACAATAATTATTTGCACCAAATGATGTATAATTACAGATAATATTCACACAAACTGTGAAGGACCCCCCATGTGCTTACCTTTGTACAGACAGTCAGGTGCCACAGATAAAGATAAGACAGGATTGGGGGCCCAAACAGAGCTATGTTGTATGGTGGGGTCTAGCATCGAGAGATAAAGCAGTGGTGCAGTCAAAGGTGTACACAGGCACAGAACACAGAGAATGGCTACTTTTGTCAATAAGAGTAAATCCATCTCTAATACATAGTAATACATGTTTTGAGGTAATGTAGACAGCAACATTTATGACCAAAACATATTTGAATATTCTATATTATTTAAAGCTCACTAGGGTATTCACATTGTCGTGTGTTTTGTCCTTTTGAGGGGAAAAGCTCCCTTCTGAATTGTCACTTTCTGCCCAATAATTATTGATGTGTTTAACACAGATGATGCAAAGTATACACACTTATTCCACAGTATGTAGTTACCTCCTTATGTCCCACTACGCCACTAGAGTACAGAGCCATATACAAATACTGACAGACTTTTGCATCAGTGTGCCACCTTGGGGAGAGGGGAAATAAAAGAGGAGTTGACGGGAGAAAATGGTGAGAAGAGGATGGATTGCAGAATGGAAAAGCTACAATCTATGGAGCACTTTTGAGGAGAATACCAAGCTGATTATCTTGCTGTCATTCTTTTCTTCCACATGTTCGTACTGTTATCTGATTGCCACTTGAGTCCAACATTCAATTTTTAAAAAATGATAAGATCCACAGTATGTGTGTGGGTGTTTACATGGCAGAGAGACTAAGGTGCGACTACATGTTTTCCCAGGCTGCGCCCAGAGCGGGTAGTAAACACAAGGAACGTCAAAAACGTAAATATCCTGTATATATATGTATGTATGTATGTATGTGATGGCGTCATGGTGTGCTGGGCTATGCTCAGGTTACTGTATACAGTCCATGACATGTATCTGCAGCGTGTCCATATCTGGAGCCTGGTACTTGCACTTAGGACAACATAAATCTGGAAGCTCCTCGGCTCCGGCTGCTCCTGGATCACCCACTGGTACCAGACCCTGATTGCGGAACGAGGGGGCAGGGGGCACCGTGTTGAAGGCTGCACCGGAGAAAGAAAGCATGTTAACCCTTTGAAACCTTTACCAACATCAGCTTTCCTGTGATGAGTTCAGACGCCTTTAACAAACATTAAAACCTTTGCAAAAAACTGAGTGAACTGGTTGGATTTCTTTACGAAAACATGGGAGAAAAAAAAAGAGCAGCTTGGCAAGAAATATCCAAAATATGGTAAGAAATAAGTAGATTTAGAAAATAATTTTTCTTCTCAAATATTTTTATTGATTTTGCACTAGTATTAAGACATTGAGCAGTGGCAAAACTGAAATGGTAAAATAGACGGGTCTCTTATTAGAAAATTATTTCATTAATTTTAAAATGTAGAGAAAAGTATCCAAAAAACTATTGCTACAATTATCATAATTACATATTTAAAATAATGTTACAAAATGATTGTAATTTTCAAGAACATTCTTCAGGTCATTTACTTTTTTTTAACTTTTACTTCCATTTTTCCTCTGTTTTTTCAGTAATTTTCTTGTTTCTTTCCTTCCTTCTTTTTTTATTTTTGCCAATTTTTGAGTCTATCTTCTTAAGTTGCTCATTTTCTTATTCCCATGTTTTTTCAAAAGAAATTCAGCAGTTTTGCTTAGGTTTTAAAGGGTTAAAATAACTTCTTATCAGGAAAAAATATGTTGAGAAGATACTCTTCTAAACACATTTTTGTAAACATTTCTTTCATTTCTTTTTCTTTTCATTTTAACGGGACCGAAAAAAGTCAGTGCACAGTAGTCACTACAGTAGCCAACTACTCAAATTTCCAATTCTTGCATGAGCTTCATTTATCCGCCAAGACAGCAGACAATGCTCAGTGGTGAAAAGTAACTTAAGTACATTTACAGAGGTACTTGTATTTGAGTATTTTTTTTTTTATTACATTTGCAAGGTAATTGTGCTTTTAACTAAGCCACATTTAATTTTAAAACATTTGAGTTTTTAAAATTATATGTTGTAAAATATAAAATAAAATATAAAATAAGGATACTTCACCAGCAAAATGACTGTAATATTTTCTCAGCACGTGTTACCTAGGATTTGTAAAGAAAACTTTGTTTTTCTTGTATGCTGCCACAGTGAATAATAAAAAAAAAGGCAAACGCGTGCGTTTAAACCCTGTTCAAGCACAGCTCATACGCACACGTATGCTCAGGCAGGCTCAGGGCATACTACTCATAGCCTTAAGTGTTTGATATTGTATTGTTTCAGCCATAATGCATATTCTGCAAGTACTAAATACATGACTGAACTGTGACAGATCCAGAAGTTGTAATTTTATGGTTTGGTCACTATGTCAAATGGGCTTAAAAGCTTGGCGTTGTTCCTTTGGGGCCTGGATAGTGGGGGAGATGTCATGTGACAAAGCGACCTGATCTCTGTTTTTACAGTGCTGACTGTAGAGCTTTTGTTAAAGTTATTATCTCCATCAGGCAAGCCTGGAAGGGATCATATGTTTGGTCTTATGCATGCATACGTGCATCTGTCTGCATATATAGCATATTTATGAGTGTTTGCTCAAGAACCTCTTGTAGCTGCTGTGATTCACAGATGCTGATAAACTTTTATACCGTCATTGACCGCTGACTTGATTCTTGTCCTAACTGGCCGGTAGAAGCTGCAATAACAATCTGTTTGTTTTGCAAAGGAAGAGACCTCTACAAATAATTCGGCTTACAATAAAACCCTCTGGAATGTCTGGATCAGAAAAAGGTGAGCACTCATTAACTTATGAGAGAAATGGAGTGAGCATGTTTTGGGTGAGCAGCTGGTTCCTAAGATGCCAAGCTGCAGGGGAGATTCGCTCATCTGTAACATTCAGAGTTTATAGCTGTTTTTATGGTCTGGTTTGTTTGTTTTGGAGAGGAAGAAACCTCTGTGGACGATTCAGCTCCTGAATAATGAAAACTGAAAAAAATCTTTTCTGAAGTTTAAGATGGTTGCAACCTGCAATGCACTGCTAAATGCCACCAAATCCCCCTAAATTTTACACACTTCACTTTAAAAATTACTTCACATCTATATGCATGTTTTTTTGACTGTGTGTGTTGGTTTTGATGTACCTTGTGGAGGTGGAATGTGTGGGGCCCGTGTTGGAAAGTCCTCCAGGTGTCGCAGCTTCATTTGTTCCATACGTACTCTAAAACAGACGTGTATAAAGACAACTGTCATGTTTAATCACACTTAAGAAAATGTCGGGAAATATGTTTCCTTAATGCACAGAGGACTATTGTAGAAACAGCTCTGTCTTCAGTTATTCACTAGGTGGGTTTCCATTATAGATTTGCACAAAACTTAAGTGATATTTCCGAAACCCCATAAAACACAACTGCAAGATGACTGTGTTTCCATTAAGTGATGTTCTGCAACTTCTCCTCTAGTGATAACATTCCAGTAACCATGGTGATGGATGTTCAAACATTAGCAGCTTTATTTCTATTGCAGCCACCACACACACTAGCTGTCATTATTTACAATCCAAGGCCATATAGGCGTGTTATGTGAGCAAATGACCCGCTCAACTTTTGAAGAGTTATGTGATGCAATAACAGCTCTTGTAGCTCCTGCTGCATCATGAGGGAGCCAGTTCCTCTGACAAGCACACAGCCATAGCATCATGTGACCTAGAAAAGCCAAAAAAATAGTAGTTCTGTGAAATATGGCTTTTTTGAATTGCCTGAAATAGCACCTCATGCGAGGTGGTATTTTTGCAATAGCTTTTTGTGATAAATGGGAGTTTTTTTTCGAAATTGTCGTGTTTCCATTAGGCAAACTTTATATCCAAAATTTCAATTTGCGCAATTTGAGGGTAAATGGAAACCCACCCTACTGTCAGTTTTGACGATGTATTCATGATGACAATGTATGAATTTACATCAGATTCTGAACAATTATGCAAAAACCTGGACCAATGTATCTCTCGTTGTTTTATATAAAGCTAATGCTTTTCTATGCACTGTCCCTGTCCAAATAAAATTACATTCCATTACATGTGTGCCAACAGCCCTGTCTTTGATGACAGCTGCAGTAAAGTCACCATAAGATGCTGATGCAGCCTCTGATTAGAGAGCAGGGAGTAAAATACAGCGCACAAGGACTCGGTAACCCCGGATCAGAGAGTACATGAAGAGAGAACTTCTCTTAAAAAATAGCCAACTAGAGCTCACAGTGAGATGACTGTGTGACTGGTGCATCAATGTCCACATACAGGACAAAAAGAATGAGCACAATGGAAGCCATCCTGCATTATGCTTTCAGAGCCAAACTCACCGTGACGTGGCTTCCTGCTTGAGCCTGTCGATCTCAGCCAGAGCTTGAGTCAGCTGATCCTGCAGCTCCTCCTTCTTCTGGTTCAGCTTCTCCCTGGCTTCTCGCTCTGCTAGGAAATCTGCTTTGTAGATCTCAGCCTGAAAACACACACACACACACACACACAAACACAAACACACACACACACACACACACACACACACACACACACACACAGACACACACACACACACACACACACACACAGCGACAGAAGGAGGGACATAATGTGACTTTGATTGTAATGCACCTGCATAAGACAAACATGTTGACATGAGGGTGTGGCTGATTTTTTGCATATCTGACAAGTGACTCACAGGATGGGTTAAATGAACTGCAACGGTGTTCAGAGTGTGACTTTCATTCAGGTTTTGATTAACTTCAACTTATATGTACACTGGTCATGTCACTTTTTGTGGGGACATTTTAATCTTCACGGACCTGAGAAAATTGGCTTGGTGTCTTTCAAAGACATGGATAAAAGGCAATGAGCAATTGATAAGACATGACCCCAAAAATAGCAACTATATATATATATTCATTTATATATACATACAAAAAAGACACAAAAGTGACCTGAAAATTAAAAAGAAAGTAAGTGAAAGAAAAACAACAACAAGGAAACAACCTGAGAAAAAAGTTTATTAAATAATGAAAATCATTCTATAAAATAATTCTAAATATATAATTTTGAATACTGTTTTATGCTTTTTATGCGCTTTTACTTTTTTAAAGTTTTGTTGTTTAAAATGTGGTTTTACAGTTAGATTTCTTTTATTTGTTTTCCACCTCTGGCCTGTCTGTAACTTATTTACAAAGTTACGATATTCATGTGCTGTATAAATGATTTTTTATTTTATTACTGTTTTTTTTTATTTAATTAATTCAATTTTTTTTATCTAATTTAATTATTTTTTAATTTATAAATATGTATATATCTATATATTGTTGTTGGTTATGATATTGTTTAATTTTTAAAACTCAGATGTATGAAAGGTGCTATTATTATTATTATTATTATTATTATCATTATTATTATTATATTATTATTATTATCATTTAATGATCACCACACTGTCAACAAAAATGCAGGTTAATTACAGCATCTGACCTTAGAGATCAGCTGTACTGACTGAGTATCTGAGTGATGACAGAAAGTTAGGGGCAACAAAAGGTTGTCATATTCAAGTACAGCCTCAAAGCATCAGTTAAAATTGGCAAAACATAAAGTTCTGAAGTGTTTTCCAGCGGCAACTAAAACTGTGATGTAGCCAGGAGTGCAGTCAGATGCCAATTTATTTTCCTGGAATGGCAAAGACATTAGCTGCCGTACTCTCCCTCTGATTGGCTAGTACTAGTTGCCTTTGTTGGTTAGGTTGGTTAGGTTTAGGCAACAGAAATGGGCTTGGTTAAGGCTGCGGTAAGAATATCAGGTATGCCAATCAGAGTCAGAGTAAGGCAAGTTAAGGGTGAAATTTTGCCAGTCAGATCGCAATGCAGCCAGATGCTGAGCGAATTATTGTCAGCTCAGCTGTGATATTCAGTATTTTAAGAAAAATCAAAAGCTTACTAAAAGACATTGAAAGTAACAGAAACAATCCCTAGGTGATAACTCTGTAGCAGATGGGAGGCTCTTTAGCTGTTAACCTTCTAAACGTGCAGCTTACATAAGCCTGACTTTGCACTGAAACTGAATTTAGCATTTCGAACAAAAATTATCAATACAGACATTCTGAATAGAAGTTTTAAGAGGACTATTTAGTGGTTAGAAAAAGTCAAACATGTTTACATGATGGAGCGCATGAGAGCTCAGCTATAACTAAAACTCCCTATCTTTAAAAGGAGGAGGGGGATCAGTTATTAATTACCTTGGTTAGAAAACTTTTTTGTGTTATTTTGAGGTTTAATTCTTTGTGGATTGATGCGTATATTCGTGTATGTACATGTATAT
Source organism: Plectropomus leopardus (assembly GCF_008729295.1). Taxonomy (NCBI): domain Eukaryota; kingdom Metazoa; phylum Chordata; class Actinopteri; order Perciformes; family Serranidae; genus Plectropomus; species Plectropomus leopardus. Next base: position 1,733,849 of record NC_056470.1, on the reverse strand, counting down.
ATGCATATGTGTAATATGCATGTCTGTATGCATGTGAGTGATGTTTTTGTGTATGTATGAATGCATGTGTATATGGATGGATGTGCATTATGTGCATAGAAGGTATATACATTGGTATCTGTGTATCCTCTTATGTTGTATGAGGAATCCATAATCACATATGTACTTATGTCAGGTAAAACCACAGACTGTATAGATGGACGACATGACAGCTCCCCCAAAATGTAACTTTCAATCTCGATCGCCCTCTGGTGTCTGTCTGCATTGTAGGTCATAAAGCCCGCTCCTCCATATTAGTGATTAGACATAGGCAAAACTAAAAAATCAAAGTACACGCAAAATTTATTTTTCTAAATGATAGTTACTATCACTAAAGGTAGTTTTCATCTCCCTGATGTTTGTTCAAGTGATTGTTTTTATGATAAGTTCGGCTTTAATGAGTTATTAAACTATACAAAAGGGGGCTTGACAGCTGTGACAGCCAATCAGTATGCTCGTGTTCCATGGAGCTGCTCATGATTGGTTGGACGGGTCTGTTTTTGATGGGGACTCTCTCACCATGGATATCACTACTGCACAGACTCTGGCTCTCAATTACATCACCCTCGTGGGACGTATCTTTGTATACAGTCTATGATTAAAACCCCCTCTCAAGGTGATCTTGCTCTGCACTGTTATTGCCTGTTTATTGTTGTTAATGACCATAAAGTGAAAAAAACACACAAAATTAAGTGTACAGTGATGCAAAAGTTGGACTACATATCTTCAAACCTAGCTGGATGTAACAATATGAAAGCACAAAGTGATCTGTGTGCAGTTACACTCTACAGCTGAGTGTTGTTACCTGTGCAGTGAGGACCGGGACAGTTTCCAGAGATCCTTTCTGTTGCTCCACCTCCTCCTTCAGTTTATCAATCAGATCCTGCTTCAGGGCCAGCGCTCTCTCTGCCTCCTCTAGCCGGCTGCACAGATCGCCGCCCTGGAAAACACACACACAAGCGCATGCATGCACACACACACAGATGAACATCAAGACATAAATCCATGAGCTAAACAGCATAACTAATGAAAGAAGTGATGTTTGAAAGAGTTTTTACCTCACTCTTCAGTTTGGAATCATAGTCTCTAAAAAGACATGTGTAGGCATGCTGCAATTGTGTCAGTTTTTTCCTGAAAGGAAAAAAAAGGGAAATGTGATTTTTCTATACAGTATTGTATCACATCTCAAAGATCGTGCTGGTAACAGTAGTGAAGGATTATAAATGACACCTACTAGCATTTATTACCACGAAGAAACAGTTAACATCACAATTCTAGAGCTAAAGATTTGGCATGACAACTGATTTGCAATGTCAAGGATACCCTGAGGTCCCGAAAACGAAATTAAATTCAAATTCAAATGTGTTATCTTTTGTGAATGTCTTATTTACACAAGAAAAAAAATGCATTTACTGCACATCTGTCTGTCCTGAAGAGGGATCCCTCCTCAGTTGCTCTTTCTAAAGGTTTCCAATTTTTTTCCCACTGTTAAAGGGTTCTTTTGGGGGAGTTTTTCCTTAGTCAATGTGAGGGTCCAAGGACAAAGGGATGTAGTTTTGCTGGAAAGCTCTCTGAGGCAAATTGTGATTTGTGATAATGGGCTTTGTAAATAAAACTGGCTTGGCTTGACTTGAAAAGCTGTTTTTCAAAATGTGAAAGAAATGTCTCTAAAACAGATCTTTCTAAGTATCATAATAGTGCAGAAATGTCTGTGTGTGTGTGTGTGTGTGTGTGTGTGTGTGTGTGTGTGTGTTGGACCCACTTCTCCTCTGTGACGACATGTCTCTCTGTCTTCAGGGCCTGCTCCAGGCTCTGGGTCTGCAGCAGCAGCTTATCCATGGCCACATGATGCTGCTTCCTCTGTTGCTCCAGCTCCCGCTCTCCACCTGCAGGGCCTTCATCTTACTGCACAGCCTGGACACGAGTACGGGAGAGAGAAACATGTCAGCACACATGCACATCTACAGCTGAACACAGACAAGTCTCAACATATGTGTGTATATATGCCGATGTGAAGTGACAGCTTACTTTTCCTCCAACATTTTGCGTTCGTGCTCGCTTTTGTCCAGGCAGCTCTGTCTCTCGTTCAGTTCTCCTAGCAGAGAAGTTGCTTGAGCTTTCAGAGCCTCGCAGTCTTTGGCCAGCTGTAAATGTAGAAAACGCCTTAAGGTTTGGTGGTTACAGCTGATGTTTAAAGGCTGCTTGCTACAGCGCCACCATCATACTTAAGTAATTGAAAATTTTGGCAAGTAGAAATTTCTGCTTTTCTTCCTTCCCACCTGGGCACAGTCCTTGTCTTTCTGTTTGAGCAGAGCTTCAGTTCGGTCCCGCTGAGCTGAACTCTTCTGCAGGTAATCCAGCTTCCCTCTAACTCACGATACCTACACATACCACAAGTAAGTTCCAATATAATCACACATACTATGTATTATAACATTACATAAGTACAATAACCCAAAAGTAGGGCTTAATGATCATTCTACTGACACAATGAGCACCAAAGAAGACAGTTTTACCGGCATAGTGAACAAGAGAGATGCAAAAAAGAGATTAGACGATGTCGAAAAATATTTTTTTAAAGAAAAGGAAAAATATCCAGTAAACTATATTCATAATTATATATTCAAATTTATTTTAACAGAATTATTTGAATTTTTAAGTTGTTTTTTTTTTTCAGGTAATTTCTTGCTTTGTATTATTTTTTACTGTCTTTTTTTGTTGTTTGTTTTTTAAGTTTTTTTGGTCATCATTTTCAGGTTCTTTTTTTTTTTTTGTACTTTTCATAGATTTCTTGCTAACCTATGGGTCATCTCTTCTTTGGTTGCTAATTACCTTCTTCCCAAGACAATTTGTCTGGGTTTCAAAGGGTTAAATAAATAATTTGACTGTGTTTTCCATCTTTGCTGAGCAACAGTTTTGTGTGAGATGACCTAAAAGCGCAGCCCATGAAGACGGTTGTCCCAAAACATACACTGGTAGAGTTCAATGATTTAAGCAAATAATAGCCCGGGATATTAATTGAAGTTGTACGGTAATGCGAAAAGAAAATCTCAAATGCGATGCATTATTTGCAAGTAAACACCATATAAAAACATCCATGTAACAAAGTGAGCAGAAAAATGATAGATAGGCAGGCAGGCAGGCAGCACCAGTGAGTAGACAGAGGGCAGCGTGCACACAGTGAGAAAGAGAAAGCCACACAGAGCTGTGGGCTCACCTGCCCTGTGTGGCCTGAAGCTGCTCTGTGAGTTTAGCCAGGCTAGAGCTGGAGAGGGAACACAGAGAGAGGAATGAGGAGGAAGACATCTCAAAAGTGAGCTTTTTACTAAGCAGAAGAAAGGCAGAGATAAAAGATGCATGCTGGTGTCTTTATGCCATTAGAGGAAAACTGTCTGCAGATATTCAGCAGAGTTAAGATTAATCAAACAGCACTCAATCCAAAGGGTGCTAAAGATTTTAACACACAAAGTCAGTTTAGAGCCGTTAGTGTCAAACGATGTGCTGAGGTATTTTGTACTGAGAGGGAAAATCCTACCAGTCAGAGGAGTGCTGCGCCTCAGAGCGATGTGGGACAGCCTCCTCAGGAGCACTGCTGGCCTGTAAATACATTCATACAGATCATCTGGATCACAGATAAGGCAGCCGATTCTTGTGTCCATATCCATAACATCTGAACTGTATATGAGGACATCACTAATGTCTTACGCATCACTAACACATAAGACAAACTTGTAAGAGTAAAGCTCTCGTCAATACAAGAGGTTCAGATAACACTTTAAAAACAATCACCTTTAAATAATGCTTTGGTAAATTTTCTATAATGAGCAGATTTTCACATTAGATGTCTTTTGCTGCAAAACATGTAGTTTGAGCAGTTTTAGGTGTGATTCAACGCAAGAAGGGTATTTGGAGTAGCTTTTTAGTTAAAGCTGTCCTACTTGCCCAGAAGGAGGGTAGAAGGTGGATTTCTTTTTTAAACAAAGTTTAAAAAACAAAATTTCATTTTGACTAATAAATCTATCTTCTACCTTCTTTCTTTAGTTCCGTACAATTACACCAGAAACTACTGCACTAAAAACTCTGTTTCTGCTGCTGTACTGTGTATAATATATTACCTCATACAATGATGAATGAATGATCAATGAAAACTCCTGCCTTCTGCACCAAACACATCACACCATATTGCACACATGTGAATATGAACATAGCATATGTAGCTATGTATATACATGATGTTTTTTTTCTTTCCAATGCCCTATTATGTATATTTTTTATTCATTGTTTTCTCTTTTGTACTTCTTTGAACTGTGGGCATGGAGAATATGTCATTTCAATTCCTGTACATCTAACATACATGGGAGAATTGAAAATAAACTGACTTTGAAACTTTCTTGCATGTACTTTCAACATCTACAAGTATTAAAACAAAATACTTATTTGGAATACTGAGTTCAGCTGCTAGAAAAGCAATTACAAGGAAATGGCTTCAGCCAGATGCCCCATTTGTAGAGAGCTGGTGTAATATCATTTATGAAATTTATATAATGGAAAGAATTACCTTTTCAATCAGGCTTCCGGAAACCAAATTTGAAGAAATTTGGGAGAAGCGGAAAATGTGTATTTCCCTAAAATGCCCTTCTTTAGTTGAAAAATGATAACTCAACTCTTTATTTTTAGTTCCATGTTCTATTTTGTTGTTACATTTAGAGTGTCGTTGTGTAAAATACTTAATTGACAGATGATTATATGATTGCTGCTAGTAGTGAAACCAAATAAACAAAATGTCAAAAAAAAATGTTCTTAATGCCTTGTGAGCTTTTTCTTGACCTAAAATTCAGAAATCCACCTTTATCATCCATTGTCTGCTGTTTTTCCTTCTGTCTGTCCTGCTCATCTGTACATTGCTGCAGAGTGATTCCTAAAGTCGAATCTGTGCGTCTTTGGGTGACGGTGTTACCTGTGCCTGGGCCAGTTTGCCCCGTAGCTGGTCAATGCAGCGCCTCATTCTCTCCCTCTCTTTCTCTCCCTCATCCCTCTGGCTCTCCAGCTCCTCGTTCTTCCTCCTCAGCTCTCTCATCCCTTCCTCCAGTTTCTCTTTGTGTGGCTCTTCAGCAGCTGGAGGAACTCGTTTGCACCTTCCACTGGCTGCGGACAGAGACGTTAGAGTGAAAGAAGCAAGGATGAATGGGTGCAGGGGGACGTGATGACAGGATGGGAGTGGACAGAGACAGACCAGGTTCACCCTGCACTGGAGGACCCACACCAAGCAAAAAGTGGAAATACACCGAGGTGTGAGAGAGCACAAATGGAGGTTTACTAAAAGGAGACAGACAGGGATTTAAAAAAGGGACTGAATGGTGGATTAGAGCTGTGTGTTAATGCTGTGCTCCTCTCACAGTGACACATGGGTTATGATCGAAATCGCATACTTATATATTGTTCATATTCATCTTTATTCACACTCAGTAGGACGTAAAATTGGGTGTGTAGTGTTTATCATGCAGATTTAGTGTGCGCGACAAATACCCAGATGAATACTTGATTAGCAAGAACTTTTGAGTATGGGTTATGAGTTTATTATACGGACTCAACTGCCCCAAAATGCTTTGCGTCTCTTCGAACTGTTGATGGTTGTGGCACCAGTACAACAAAGATGGGAAAAAGAAAAATGGGAGTTCATTATATATATCCTCTAATATTATATATATATATATATATATATATATATATATATATATACACTTCAGCAATTTTACAATAAATTGCAACTTTCTTGACTTGCAAAATTAGTTTTTTTTAAACTCACAATCATACGTCTTATTCATAGCAAAATTGAAATGGGATCCAAAAATAAGATCCCATGGTGATCCACCAGAAGGGAAAGGATTTTGCCTCTCTAATTGTGTAAAACTTCAACTCATTCAGCTCATTCAGCAGTAACGTGGGCGACTGACATGATTAGCACAGTCATGTGATGCAGAGAAGACGTATTGCTTGAGTATACTTCAGGTAAACAGTCTGCTGTTAATGGCAAATTTAATAATGAATTTAGGGCACAATATGTAGTCTGTACTGTTGAGTATGTAGTAAATAGTAAGATAGTATGCGATTTCGAACAACTCGCAGTAAAATTTCAGGTGTCCAACTACCTTTAACCCTTTAAAACCTGAAAAAAACCTGATATTAATTTCTCCTAAACATGAGGAGAGGCAATGAGCAATATAACAAAAAATGGCCCAAAATTAGCAGGAATTCAGTATAAAAAAAAAAAAATAAAATTTTTAAAATCAATTTAAAAAAATAACAAATACAAACAGAAAAAAATAAAGAAAATATAAAAATATATTTAAAAAAAAAACAAAGAAAATCATTTTATGAATCATTTTTTCTTTAACAGTTTCATAACTGTTAATAATTATTTAATAATTAATAATTATTAATATAGCATTTTCCCCGATTTTTGGGTAATTTTCTACTAAACCTCCCCCCTTTTTTTAAACCAATTTTTATGTATATATTTTTGTCACCTTTTACTAATCTCTTGCAGTTTGGGGGACATTTCTTGCCTGGTTGGCCATTGCCTGGTGGCTCAGTGAATAGAGCGGCACCCCATGTACAGAGGCTGTCTCCTCAACACAGCGGCTGTGAGTTTGAACCCGGCCTCCGCCCTTTGCTGCATGCCCCCCCCGCCTTTCATGCTCACACTGTCCTGTCAATTTAAGGTAATAAAAAGCCCAAAAACATTACCTTTAAAAAAAAAAAAATAATAAAATCAACATATTTTAGAAAAAAACATCAAACCAACTTGATCAGGTTTCAAAGGGTTAAATAGCTTGTGAGCGGCATCTGAATGCAGCCCAAGAAAACTGATATCAACTTGAGTTTTAAGGGGTTAAATCCAGTGCTCCTGCTCGGAAATATAGGGAAACATGGATGACCTTAAGATTTATATTGCTTCATAATGCTGCATGGTGATAAGTGTCACGTTTTGCTTTTACAGTTCCCACTTGACAGGCCATACCATGTTATTTTTCCGAGTAGGAAGTCAGGCTGTCTAACCTCTGCCTGAGCGCAGTGACAGATCATGTGCGGGGAAGCGTTTAACTAGAGGTGGGACGGCCACAGAATCAGTGTCAGAGATCTGATTGGTGGGGAAAGCGGGATGCAGTGAGCAGGCTCACCTGGCCATTTTCCCTGCCCATTATCTCCCCCCAAACCTCTGAAAGGGAGGTAGGGGGAGAGGGGAGGGCGCTACTCAAGGAGCTATGCACACTCGCATCACCCTAGACACATGGACATACAAGTTAGATTAAAAAAAAACAAAACAAATGCATTAAAAATGTAATCTAAAAACAGCCAACAGTGTCCATCTTACCAGGCTGCGGGGTGGCGTGGTCTGTGTGTGCTGATCCGTCTCTTCAACTCTCTTCTTCTCCCGCTGATCTAGTGTCTGAAACAAGCAAATACTTTTCCATGACTTTGAGGCAAATTCTAAAGACCATACAGTCTGTGAAATGACCAGCGATTCATTTTATCAGTTCTCTTTCATTATTATATTATTGTCTATTTGCCATGGCCTGAAAATTTAAAACTGATATTATCTTTGGATTTTCAAATTTCCAGTGAATTTCTGAACACATCATGTGTTGTTATACAGGTTTGTGGAACACAATTCCATGACTTTTCCAAAACTTTCAGACGATATTTAGTTTTCCAAAACTTTTTTCATGACTGTAGGAACGCTGATTTTAAGAGTGGACCTTACTGTCTTCAGCAGATGCAGTTCTAATGTAGCTTCAAACTATTTTGCCTACATTTTGTGTGTTTCACAGGCAGACTGAATAGATGCTCATTAAGATGTGGCGCTTTGTAGCTGAAAATTTAATGACAACCTTTTGTCACCAACTTTCTCTGTGATCACTCGCTGGTTAAAATGCAGCACTTATGAGCTGTGATCAAATCAATATTTAAGAGCTGTTCTGAAGACACAGAAAAAGAAAAATATGCGCTATATTGTGACTTTGGCTGTATAATAACACAGTCGATCACACAGAGCAGAAGACAGAACAAACATTTTTGTAGTTAGCTGAGAGTTAGAAGAGAAAACAGGCTATAATTTATTGTTTACCAACTAAAAAGAGGATGAAAAAGAAGAAATACAATCACAGGAAAACCATTTCGTTCTCCCTTGCATTCTTTTGCTCTCCTCAGTAATTGCATTAATATAAATTAATTAATTAATTAATCTAAAAAAATACTTTTGCTGTTATGTATGAAGGCAAAGATGTGACAAACAACAATGCTTCATCAATTATTAAAGTCAAATATGGAACATGAGAACACAACTACCTTAAATATATACAGAACAAAAACAACTAACCAGAGGTGAGACAGAGGTGAAATAATATCATATATGCATACACATACATATACCAGCACATACTGTAGTTATAAATGATGACAGTGAAAGTTATGAAATGGTGGAACTAACTTGTTAAAATGTAAAAACAGCTGACAATGTGTAACTGGCTGACCTGTGGTCCGTCCAGTGGTCTGCTCCTCGCTGGGCGTCCCTCTTCAGTCTGGCTGGAGCTGCAGCAGTGGTTGGAGGTGGAGGCCGGTCCGTTCACCAGGCCCTGTAAGGAGTGGTTTTCCTGGGCCAGCCTCTCCACCAGGGCCCGGGCCTCCTGGAAACGACAGCTGAGAAATTCTCGTTCCTCTCTTGTCTTCTGCTGCCATCCCTCCATCTCCTCGCAGCGCTGACGTAAAGCTAGGTTGCTCCGCCGCAACGCCTCTGGAAAACGAAAGGATGGAGGTCAGAGGAGAAGCAGGCTGATAAGTCATCCGGAGTGACATAAAGAGTGAAAATTTCAACAACAGGGAGAATAAATAGAAAAGTAATATGTTGCACAGCATCCACTTTTGTAATGTTTGTTGTTGTTTGCTGCATTTGTTGTAAGATTTTGTTGTTTTGTATTTATGTGAAACATAAAGGCAAATTTCAGATTTTTTTTCCTGACAATAAAGTAGAATCATATCTAATCAAGTGGAATCCATCCTACCTCTCAGCTGCTGGTTGTCACCAAGCAACCTGGTCACTATTTCATTGGCAGCCAGCTCTGGTGGGACCCTGAGGGTCCCGCCGCTCTCTTCTCCTGACATGTCCCACTGCATTGGGCCATCAGGCTGGGGCTGCACCATCCCTGTAGAAAACATGCAGATGATTATATACACGTTCACACCTCATTAGGCTGTTATTAATGCAGAGTATCACTGCAAAAACAACAATGTCCTGTAACCATGGTATGTTGAAGTCTGTTTCATTTCACATGTCCTTAACTTCATCCCTAAATCAAACCATGTTTTACTGAGATCCAAGATCTCTCTGCTACATCCTGCCTAACCTAAGCTCCAACCCAGTGATAGTCAACTTATGGCCCACAGGCGAAATCTGGCCCCCAATAGAGTGCCTGGCGACCCCCAACCATTTTGTAATTCATATTAAAATTTGAGTGATTCACACTGGGAATTGTTTTTGTACTTTTAGTATACATAAGGTGACAGGGTGCATAAAACAGCATCAAAATAGAGCTTGTTTATCAAAGAAAGTACAATTCTAGAGATGTCCTAAAATCCCAGAAACATCCTAAAATCATAGAAATGTCCCAAAATTCTAGAAATGACCTCAAATCCCAGAAACAAATCAGAAATGTTAGAAAATATAATCTTCTACATTCATTCATTTTCTGTAACCGCTTGCCCTCGTAAGGGTCGCGGGTAATCTTCTACAAACTTTCTAAAATCTGAGAAACATCCTAAGTTCCTTGAAACGTCCTAAAATCCTACAAACATCCTAAAGTCCTAGAAATGTCTTAAGATCCCAGAAATTACCTACAATCCTAGAACCAACCTAAAATCTGAGAAATGTCCTATGATCCTGGAAAAGTCTTAAAATCCTAGAAACACCCTAAACTCTGAGAAATATCATAAAATCCTAAAAGCTGAGAAACGTCCTAACGTCCTAGAGAAATGTTCTACGATTCTAGCAACAACTTAAAATCTCAGTAATGTTCTGATATGTCATAAAATCGTAGAAACGTCCTGAAATCCTTAAAACGTGTATGGGGCTGCTGCGACTGGCTCCTGGTCTCCTGTCATTTTGCTAAAGTGGCCCCCAAGCAAAGCAAGTGGAACATCCCTGGCCTGAAGCCGACCATAGAGAGGGACGCTGCAGGAAACATCAGAAAAGACAGAATCCGCACTGATCGTCACAGAGACACATGCCACACCACGCCTCATCCCCGTTAGGCGGCCTGAGGGAACTTTCTCTTTCAGTTTCAGCCCTCCTCAGAAAGAGTCCTGCTCCAGGAGTCTGAGTAGGCCATCTGGCCTGCTGACTGCTGGCTTTATTTTCCCCGCTTCAAACTCACTCCTGTAGGGTCAGTCCTGCTCTTTGAGCCGTCTAACCTACAACCAGGTAGCAGTGACCAGGGCGAAAACATTACGTCATTCCCTCTAGCTTGAAGCAAAGACTGGAGCACACAGCTTGTTTTATACACATGTTTACACCACAAGCACAACTAAATCCACCAGCGGTCAATTTCACAACTGATTTGACCACAAGCACACACCGTTAATCATTTTATGATTATTAAAAGTAACATCAACGTTACAGCGGTGCTGTTTTCTTCCTAGCGCACTAACACGGGTCGTAGCGTGTTTAATACACCGCTAACGTAACGTTAAGTACATTACAGGTGTGAAAGTCCTCTTACCTTCTCTTTTTTGTCCGTTTCGCTGTCCGGAAAAACAGGCCACCAAGGCTGCCACTCACATACAACCTGTTAGTGAGTGTAATGTTGTCTAATTAGCCTCCGTTAGAGCTGGCGGATGCTAGATAGCTAGCGATGTAGCTTCTGAGCTAACGTTAGCTTGGATAATTAGCAACCAGGAGCTGGGTTATCTGAAGCACCTGTCGACTGACATAAACTACGACCTACACAAACCAACTGTGTGTCTTCCGAAAGCCATTTTGCCCAGTCCTGTAACGTTATCCTATAACAATGTGCGAGTTTAAGCTGGGTTGAGGTTATCTGTCAAAGCCTGAGCGAGTGTTGTTAGCTCAGGAAATGACGCTGAGTGTTTACCCTGAGTGTTGTCTGTCAGGCAGCACTTTGTCTCAGACAGCACACTCTCCTTTATTAACCCCCTTGAAACCTGCGCAAATTGTCTTCGAAAAAGAGCAAGAAATTAGTGAAAAGTATAAGACAATTAACTGAAAATTAAGAAAAAAAAAGAATGAATTAAAGAAAAAAAGTAAGTTAAAAAACAAACACGGAAATTACTTGTAAAAAAAAGCCAATTATAGCAATTTTGTAACATAATTTTAAATGTTATAATAATCATTACAAATATTTTTTCTATAGCTTGTTATTTTTCTCTCAATATTTTCCCCTAGCTTTTAAAAATATTTTTCTAAATCTACCAATTTCTTGCATTTTGCATTTAGCATTTCTTACCAAATTGCTCATTGCCATTTTTCCCATGTGTTTGAAAAAAACTTGCACCAAACTGATGATGTCCTTTTTAAACTTGACAACTTGTTGGATAATATTTGTGCAGGATCTTAAAGGATACTTATCTTATTTTGTTTTTCCAAAGATGCTTTTAGGGTTGTGGAAGGATAATATCGTCTGAGCGAGTGCTGCCAATAGACGATGGTGCTGCCTGGGAGAAGAACTCAGGGCAAAAATCTGTCCCACGGCTCAGGAAATCCCCTTCCTTCTTCCGTGTGGGGCGGTGACGTCATTCGGCCGCAGCGTCGGAGGTGTTCGCTGATGTGCGCAAAGTGAAAGAAGCTCCATGATGCTCTCTGTGTCTGCAGCCGGACTTGTTTTAGTGTTAGCTTGGATTTATCCAAGTGACGCGCTCTATTTCCACATAGGAGAGACGGAGAAGAAATGCTTCATTGAAGAAATTCCAGATGAGACCATGGTTATTGGTAAGCTGCTGTGTGCTCGTTAGCTTGCTGCGGCTAACTAGCAACGCGAACAGCTGGCTGCACAGAGATGCTGCATGAACCTGACAGACAGGCTCAGCAGCTTGAGGAAACGTTGAATTCCCAAGTTTTTTGTAGTCTTTGGTGGCTGCTGGTTAGGTTCTCAAACGTTATATTTCGCATACAGTCTCTCAGCGAGCGTTTAAACCAAAGTGTACTTTACAATTAGAATAACACCTGTAATATTTGCCATGAGACACTCGTTTCAGTAGTTGCTGGGCGCACCAGGGTATCTGAGGGCCAGGGGCGATCAATATAAAAAGGGCACCAGCTGCAAGAGGTGGGGCACCAGTGTGATGCGTTTATGGTGATATAGTTAAGATTAACATTGTTTTATAATGTGACTAAGATTTAAATTATACCCATTACACATCTGTCATAAAACGCATAGGTAACTATACTGAGGCACTTAGAGGGAAACACATTTTAAAACATATAGGGCAGCCTACATTGTGTGTTTGTGTACTGTGTATCATATATTTCATAAACCCTTGAAACCTGAGTAAATTTGGCTTGATTTCTTTCAAAAACACGGGATGAGGGCAATGAGCAGCTTAAGAAGAAATGAGCTAAAAATAAGCAAGAAATTAGTTTAAAGCTAAGAAAAAAATACCTGAAAATTAGCACACAAAAAAAGTAAATATAACTGAAAAGTTAAAAAAAAAAAAACCCTAAACAAATAAGGTAATTATTTGGAAAAAAACATTGAGATTCCACATGGCAAAATGAGAAAATATGGTGGAACTTTTAACACTGAACTGCATTTAACCCTCTGAAACCTGAGAACATTGTCTTGATTTCTTTCAAAAAACATGGGCACTTAGCAATGACAGAACAAACATATCCAGTTACTAAGGAATTAGTACAATTAGTAAAAAGTACAAGAAAATCAACAGAAAATTAGTACAAAAATAAAATAAACAATAAAAAATAAACAGAAAAAGCAAAGAAAAAAGCAAGCGAGACTTGGAAAAAGTGCTTATAAATGTATAATAATTATATGACATAATTTTAAATATTTAATTTTGACATTTCTAAATATAGTTTATCCCTAACTGTTTTCTTTTTTTCCACAGGCATTTTTCCCTAGCTTAAAAAAAAAAATCTAAATCAACTAATTTCTTGCAATTTGTGGATTATTTCTTACCAATAAGCTTATTCCTTTTGTCCCCCCATATTTTGAAAGAACTCACACTAGTTTGCTCGGGGTTCAAAGGGTTGAAATACTTTTGAAAGAGCAGCACAACAAGAGTGATGTCGCTTCAGGTTTCAAAGGGTTAATAAATGCTCAAATTATATTTTTTCACTCATAGTTCTTTGTATGTTAACATGCCTTTGTTTTACTTTTACTGTTTTATATTTTAACATTTTTATGTTTTGTTATTTTTGGCACTAAAGGTTACCTATGTTGGATACCCTGATTTGCTATATTTATATTTCTACTCATTGTATTCTCATACTATGCTAAATTGAGATGTCACTGGTGTAGCAGTCTTACAGAGTCACTGTTGTCTGAATGATTCCTGGATGACCTGATGGCATGTGTCTATGTGGCTTTGCCTGTCTGACAGGAAAGTACAGGACTCAGCTGTGGGACAAGCAGACGAGTTCCTTCCTCCCGTCCACGCCCGGCCTCGGGATGCACGTGGAAATCAAGGATCCAGATACAAAGGTAAGAATACAAGAGGTTGGAATTATAAAACACACTCGCGCACATGGAAATCAAATCTAAGGATTTCTTTCTTACAACTCCCCCAGATTATCCTGTCTCGTCAGTATGGGTCAGACGGGCGCTTCACCTTCACCTCCCACACTCCTGGAGAACATCAGATCTGTTTGCACTCCAACTCCACCAAGATGGCTCTGTTTGCAGGAGGGAAACTGGTATGAAAGCAGCCAATGCTTTGAGTTTTTAACTGGCTGACCACTTCCTTCAAAACATTGCTCAGTGTATTCACACTGGGACTTAGACAAAATGTCCTGCATGTTAACTTGAGCTGTTTTCAAAAGTGGTCTTAATTTCTTGGGACTCTGTTTGATTAAAGAGGTTTAGATAAGTCTGACGTCTGCAGTTAGCGTGGAGTTCAACCCTATAAACTAACATGAGTCTGGTCCGACTAGTTTTCAGTCTTTGTTTCAGTTAAGGCATAAGTAATATCACTGATAAACTCTGTACTGCAGCACTGTGAACATAAGTCAGTTTGTAGTACGTCAGTGTGATCACATTTTGACACAGGCTGATTCTAGTTTTAGGTTTAATTCAAGACAGGCCTTTCATAATTTTTATGAAACACCTCTATCAGACAATTATCTTTTCTTTTTTTATGACAGCAGAATACAAGGACATAGTTATTATCTGAAAATTATAATGCAAATATAAATCAAATAATTAATTATATAAATCAATAAAAGGACAATAAAAATAAAAATTAAAAAAAAAAACAACAACAAAACAATTGACTTAAAAAGTCTTTAAAAAAAGTTATTCTGTAACATAACCTTAAATATTTTATTAAGATAATTACAAATATAGTTTTCTGAACATTTTTGGCTAGTTTAAAAATAAAAATCAATCTAGATCTACTGATTTCTTGCACTTTGGGAACATTCTTACCAAGTTGCTCATTGCCTTTTCCCCATTTTTCAAACAAAAAAGTTGAAAGGGTTCCTGCAACTAAAGGCAAGGTGGATTTAAGACTTTTTTAATGCCATTTGGAATTAAGTTTAGGAGCAAATTTCTAATAACCAAAATTGAAGGGCAATTTGATTTTGTCCAAATGTTTATTGTAACATAAAACATGACTTTTTTGTATAGTGAAAAAGTTAGATTATCAACTGTGTGTTGAAAAATAACCAATTTTTAGAGTGGAACATGTGGAGGACAATAAACCGATTATGTTATCATTGAAGTATTTATTTGGTTCACCAACAGAAAAGGGAAAAATGAGGCATCTCTGAACAGTTTACTTTTCCACTGCTCGCTCTCCATTATGACCAGTTTAATAAAAGGAATTTTAGGAAAGGAATTACCAAATGTTGTGAGATCAATCTCAGAAAAAAGATTCATAAATTCCTGCTTGTCATGTCTTGCCAGGATTTTTAAGACTTTTGAAAGATAAATTTAAGTCAATTTAATACCAATCAAGGCCTTATTTTCAGGATAATGAATTCAGTGCCTTTTAACACTTTTCAAGTGTCCGTGGAAACCCTGTTTAAACGCAGCACGAGAAAGGTGACAATGATCCAGGTTTCAGTGGGTTAAATTGCATGTTTCCGCATGTTGCAGAGAGTGCATCTGGACATTCAGGTCGGAGAACACACCAACAATTACCCTGAGATAGCGGCTAAGGACAAACTGACTGAGCTGCAGCTAAGAGTCCGACAGCTGCTGGACCAAGTGGAGCAGATCCAGAAGGAGCAAAACTACCAGAGGGTCAGTCAAAACGTCACAATACATAAGATGAAAGGGTCACTACTGTTCGGTACAGCTACACTATTCTGCTGACTCCACTGTGTGTCTTTACAGTATCGCGAGGAGCGGTTTCGCATGACGAGCGAGAGCACCAACCAGCGCGTTCTCTGGTGGTCCATCGCTCAGACGCTCATCCTCATCGTCACCGGCATTTGGCAGATGAAGCACCTCAAGAGCTTCTTTGAGGCCAAGAAACTGGTGTAATGTGTGTCTGAACGACAGCAGCTTTTGGAAACAACACGTGAAGACAGACTTTACTAACCGGAATGAAGAGACGCCCACCAACAGTGCAGACAATTCCAGGAGGAGACGCGGTCCTTATAACAGCCATAAATGGTGCAAGCACAGAGCCGGTTATCAATCCTGGGGAAAAAAGTTGTAAAAGTTTTAGGTTATTGTTATTTTTCCAATAGCAGCATCATTCCTACTGCCTTTCTTGTTGTGTTTGTTGTATTTTATCGACAACACTGTCATTTTTCTATCTTCCTATTTAAGCGAAGTGATTGTCTTTATGGTCATACGGGAGTGAATGGCTGCTGCAGTAGATGTGTTACAAGTAATAACCTGATAGTTTATTGAAACATGATTTTATGTAGGTCATTAACTTCTAGGCTTTCAGCTGCGTTCATCATGTGCTCAAACTTATGCAAATATTATACTGGCCTTGATTCCTTATATGTCAATTTTACACCACTTTACTATAACCCTCATATTTAGCACATATAAGCAGCATATAAACACGTAATAAATGGTTTATTAACCAGTAATGTGGTTGTAAGCAATGTTAGGGGCACTTTAAGTGTTTATTAATGTATTTGCTTCCCATGAAGCATTCATAACTGGTGAATAAACAGTTAATTAATAATAACACAGTATAACAAAGCTTAAACTTAACACACAAGAATGCTCACTGTGTTATAAAACATTCATTTTTTTACATGCGAAAACGAATCATGACAGGTTTTAAACTACTTATGATGTTCAAATCTTGCAAAGACATGTTTAGCTTCAAGGTTCATTTGTGATTTCACAATAAGTCATTTGATAAAGAGCTCTTAAGGAGTTTTATGTGACACTAAGAGCATGTATGATACATAGTCTGAGCCGGGATTGCCTGCACACAGCTCTCAACATGGAGGTGGCTGAGATGCAGCTAACAGTGCTAACAGTGCAAACATCTGCAACAGTGCTGACGGAGCTTACAGTGTTATGGGGAGGTGAACTGGCATATGAGTAAGCCCCCAGCAACAGTTCAGAGTCTATCACATTATGCCAGAAAAAAAAGCTTTTTTCCTATAGACTTATAGTATGGAAGAGATAAATCAGTGGATACGTTTCTTCGACATCACAGACCCCACATGATAACTCGTTTCACTGTCCAAATTTGATTAATTCATCCTGATTACATTTCAGAAGTCAAGAAGAGCTGCACAATTAAATCATTTTATCCCCTTTCAAGTAAGCAAAGGGTTAACCCTGAAGTTAGCTGCTCGGCTGATGTGAAAGATTCTGGCAATGTTATATCAAGGAGGTTTTATGCTTCACATGCAGTGGAGCAACTTTTATAGGTAAGAACAGGACCCCACCTCCAATGCTGTATCCAGTTTTCTTTGTACATCCATACGAAAGTGAATGGCTGCTGCATCATATGAGCACAGTGCAGAACAGCAGCAATGAGCTTTCCACTGGGACACACAAATGCACTAACATGCACGCACGACCGGACTGGCCTGACAAAACAACCTACAGAGAAGCTCAGATTACAATACACAGAGGGAGTACGCCTTCATTCTCCAACATATCTTTACAAGGCAGATTGTTTTGTTGCTGACACATTAATGCGCTGAATGTTGCATTCAGCACTTTTAACTAAAGGGCTACTTATAAGGTTCTTTCCAGAGCTTTCGGCCTCATCCTGTTGACTTCATCAGCTAACAGAGTAGGCTTAGTTATTTCCAGAAATACAGTTAGAATAATAAATAAATCTAATTATAAATACCTAATGTTTCATGTTTATGTAATACTGTCAATCAGTCATTTTCTATTTATATACCAGTCACGAATGCTTTACAGAAGTTATAATCGCTGACATTAAAAAAACCCTTAAAAATGTCCCTTCATCTGTTTACAACCAAGTTTCTAAGTTTTTATATGATGCTTATAAACGTTGAATGGAGGCTCAAAATTGTTACCATACATCCATCTAAAGACTGTATATAGTTTCTAGCTAGAGTTGAGTTTCCTGTTCATTTTACCAGAGCTAGTTCTGTAGATACAGTTTGTGATATTTATAACAGGATTCTACTAATATGTTGTACATAACAGGTAGTATATTGACTTTACAGTTAATTTTTTACTGCCTTTTACACTGATTGAACATCTTCTCTATTGTGTCACTAGTGTTGTATTTATTGATAGTTGTAGCCCGTTTTATTGCTGAGCTTAAACCAAATTTACTGTCATTTTCATGAGCTATTGTGGATTTTGTGTATTAATGGCAGCATTTACAAGTCCAGTGTGTAGGATTTATTTATCTATTGGCAGAAATAGTATTTGGTTTTCACAACTATGTTTCAATTAGATTATAATCATCTGAAAATAAGGCTTGTTGTGCTTTCGTTAACTTAAAATGAGCTGTTTGTATCTATGTACGGACCAAGTCCTCTTCCAGTGGATTCAACCATGTTGTTGTACGGTAGCCCAGAGCGGACAAACCAAACACTGGCTCATCATAATTGTTCTACACTAGTATGATTTAAGTGTCAGTTCTGCGACATAACCACTAGATGTCATTAAATACTACACACTGAACCTTTAATACTTTTGCAAATTTTTCGGATTCATGAGTGCTTTGATGGGAATGTCATTGAGTTTCAATTTGAACAAGGTCATCATTTTTTGCATGCAAAGTTTTGATACAGTCCAATTCTTAAGATGCAATTTGGGTATTAAATTCTACTCCAAGTTACTGTGGTCCAGATGTCATCTTCATGTGCTTAATAAAGACACATTGGCGAAACTACTTTCTGTGTTTAGTTGTGCCACTTTGCCATACAAGAAATACACGGCAAATGGCATTTTCAACAAAAAACATTTATTGCTTGGCTTTGGCTTCCCTCACACCCAGATTCCAAACCAATCAATGCTGAAACGCCTCATCAAGAACCACACTAACCTTTTTTTTTTTTTTTTTATCACGGACATGAAGCTCTTTTCATGGAGACAGGAAAACACACCGACCTTGTGACATCTTTGAAGAAACTGCTACGACACCATGATAACTGCACTGTAAAAATCCATTTGAAACCAAAACTCACCACTTTGCATAGATTCACTCCCTTTCACCTCCAACAATGCACCACAGCACAAACACGAGACTGTTAACACAGAAACAAAACACAGATTTCTTCAGGTTTACTCTCGATTTGTTAATATCAAGAATAGAGATCTGACACATTTGACACACCATAAGAAACAATTTCAAACACACAATACTATGTGTCATTATAAAGGGATAAATGATTTATTAAATCAAGTCTTTCTTTCATCTGTACAACAAAAAACGGTACATTGCACTGCGTGGTATTCCTGATCTGTGGGACACTGTACACAATCAAGCACATTTCAGCACTGTCACATGTAGGGTTGGAAAGGTAGAAAATATCACGATGGCACAACAAATCAAATCCAAACTAATCCTCACAATCCCCTGTGAAATCATTTTCTATTTCACCATTTTTGCAATGGTTGTACAACCCCAATTCCAAAAAAGTTGGAACGCTGTGTAAAACATAAATAAAAACAGAATGCAATGATTTGTGAATCCATTTTGACCCATATTTAAATGAATACAGTACTATGAGAAGATATTTTAATGTTCAAACTGATAAACTTCATTTTTTCGCAATTATACACTTATTCTGAATCTGATGCCTGCAACACATTTCAAAAAAGGGAAAGTATCAAAAAACACCTGTTTGGAACCTTATACAGGTAAACAGGTCAGCTGGTCACAGATTAGTATTTAGGGATCATAATTAGGTATGAAAGAGGCAACCTCAAAAGGCTCAGTTGTTCCAATTACAATGCAAAGCTCACCACTTCCTGAAAAACTGCATGGACAAAGAGCCCAACAGCTAAAGAACAATGTTTCTTCACACAAAATTACAAGTATTAAGTAAAAAGCCACTATATGTGATGGTATGTGGGTGTGTTAGGGCCCATGGCATCATGGGTAACTTACATATCTGTGAAGGCACCATGAATGCTGAAAGGTACATATAGGTTTAGGTGCAACACATGCTGCCGTCCAGATACTTTTTTTTTCAGGGATGTCCTGATATGTTCCAGCAAGAAGGTTTTCAACAGTGTGGCTTCATACTGAAAGAGTGCAGATATTGACCAGGCTGCCTGCAGTCCAGACCTGTCTCCCATTTAAACTGTGCGGTCCAATATGAAGCGCAAAATACGACAACGGAGAACCCAGGATGTTGGGCAACTGAGGTCATATATCAAGCAAGAATAGGAAAATATAGAAAAATGGGAAAATTGCAATGAATGAATGTATATATATATATATATATATATACACACACACACACACACACACACACACACACATATATATATATATATATATATATACACAGTATATTAGTCTTTCAACTGTATTTAACTGAATATAGATTAAAAATATTTGCAAACTGCATTCTGCTTTTTTTTTCCCATTTTACAGTGTCCCAACTTTTTGGAATTGGGGTTGTTGATTTTCTTGTATCCAGTTATCTTGTAGGAGAGAGTTCTGTGGAAAGGAAGTCAGAGCACTATAGGTTAGTAACACACTACTTTTAAAAAAGGTTGAACTAGTTCTGTACCGAATGCCACTTTTTAATGCTTAAAAGAGCAAGAAGGGCACACAAAAAAGTAAGGATTAGGCAATTACACTTTAAAATTAGGCAAGGACTTTGCAATCCTAGCTCCACATGGCTCTGTGGAAACGATCTGCCTCACTGCTCTACTCAGTTTGCATGTGGAGACAGTTTTTCTTTTTTTTTTTTCTTAAAGGTATTTAAGAGGAGGAGACGCTCATCTTAGTGTTCAGACACAGTGAGGTGCTGCATCTTCTTGGCAGCCTCCTCTGACACCGTCTTGGCTGTTTTCTCCGGGCTGGGAGCTGGGCTGGGGTTTGGAGTGTTTGCTGCACTGTTGGGGTACTCCCTGTTGCCGAATATGATGCTGCCCACTCGCACATTTGTGGCGCCCACCTCGATCTTCAGTACATTGGAGCACACACATATAAACGCAAGAAAAAACTTCAGTGAACACATTCGACAGCAAGAGTCTTAAAGCTGTCGTTGGTAACTTCCATACAATTTGTTTTTTTGTCATATTTGCTGAAACTATCACGATGTCCTTAAAGTAGTACATGGAAAATCCACGTCCATCTCCTTGTAGTGCTTCTAACGGCATTTGCAACAGTCCAACATGGCTAAACAAAAATCACCATCAAAGCTGAGCAATCATGTCACACTGCTCATGTCAAACTAGGCAGCACTGATCAAATATAAATCTAGACTGCCTTAAATGCTTTTAGAAATGTATTTTAGTGTACTGTTAGCTGGGTTAGAAAATGAGAAAGTTCATGACCCACTGGCTAAATCCACCCACTGGCCCGAGCAAACTTTCTTTTTTACAGTTTTCTGACTTGAACTGAATTTAAACTAACTGAATATGTTTTAAAATACTGGACACTCAACTAATACAAAATATTACCCAACAAAGAATTCAAACTGGGAATTCATTTCAGCTATTTTTTGCTTCCATATTTGTACTTAGAAAGAGTTGATAAATTCTGCTGAAGACTGATACTCACCGCGTGTTCAAAGTCTGTAGACATGCCCATGCTGAGTTCCACCTCCTCCATAGGCAGCTTCAGACTGTCACACAACTCCTGCCTCCGACTCAGCAGCATCTACAGGGACATACATTTCTTTTTAATACTTTTATTGTCATTATATCTTGTCATACATAACTATTATTACATAACCTGTGTAGTGACGACAGCATTGTTTTTACATAAACAGTGAGAATAGGGACATCACCCAGTGACAGCCTTCATCTTAATAACAGTCACGTTAACAAAAATTGACAAAGGTAGTTGCACTGTTAGCAGTAGGTTGAAATTATTATTTTTGACTTGACACAGATCATCTTTCATCTTTAAAAGTCTACCTACTGTATTTTATGAATCCATAAGCTCCTCCTTTTTTTTCCAGAGTATTGCAAACCAACAAAACATCAGTCAGTTTTTGCCACTGATTACAAAAAGTTATAGTAATACACTCTTGATACAATTGAAACTGTTTTGAACCAACAGCACATCAAAACTCCTCTTTTTGTTATTGTCTCCTTTTTAAACCAGAAAATATATTTAGAAAAATTATAAAGTTAATATAAAATAAAATATACATGCATACACACACACACACACACACACACACACATATATAGAAACACACACACACACACACACACACACACATACATACACTTCTCTGTGTACATAAATACACATGCGTGCATAAGTTCTTCTATCAAGCATAGAAAGCTAAGACAAACAAATAAAACTAATAGTTTTAAGTGTCCCCTCATTGTATAAGTCAAGTGTTTGATATATTTGTTGAGCTG
This sequence comes from Plectropomus leopardus, assembly GCF_008729295.1. Classification (NCBI taxonomy): domain Eukaryota; kingdom Metazoa; phylum Chordata; class Actinopteri; order Perciformes; family Serranidae; genus Plectropomus; species Plectropomus leopardus. Next base: position 1,711,593 of record NC_056470.1, on the reverse strand, counting down.
TTTGTCTCCATTTATATATTAAGGGACATGTTTTTTTAAGCCAATTTCTTGTTGTCTGTTTCAATGCTGTTAAACGCAGAATCCTTAAGAAATATATCCTTTTCACTACATATTTTATCCACCGTTTTACGTAATAACATAAAGTCTACATTCATAAGACATGTATGTGAATGATTTTTTTTATTGTGTTGAGTCTAAAGTCATCAGATTTGTGACTTAAAATCACCGTAGTCCACCTCTCTTTGTTGTTTTGTACCTGAAAATCTGGGTTGGGGCCCAGGGTGAGGTCGTAGCCGTAGCGTCCGATGGTCATGAGTCCTGAGAAGTCCAGGGCGGAGCACTGGGACACAATGTGTTTGACTGTGTTCACCGTCTCCTCCGGTGGCAGGCCGTGTTTACCTACAACAAACATATAACATGCTGTGTTGATACGACTGACTTTTCCTCATATCAACTGTGATCGTGTCGCAACACCAGAAGAAAAAGCGATGAAATCAACTCTTACTCTGCTCTCCGCTGGTGTTGATCTGCACCATGACCTTTAACCTCTGGGTGCTGGCTCCTCTGATGCGCTGCCATGAACTGTTGACCTTGTCAGCCAGTTTTGCCGAGTCCACCGTTTCCACAAGGAACAGGTTCGGCACGCCTGGGAACAGAAAGCCATGACTCAGCGCGGGGCATTTTAACACACAGCTCGAGGAAGAGGGGTGGCGATCACTCACCACCCAAAAGTTTGTTGACATTGTTCTTCTGTAGATGGCCAATGAAGTGCCACTTGATTTCTGGACATGAGTCTAGAATCTTAATGGAGGAAAGAGAAATGTGTCACAGACTGAGGTGAGAGAAAAAAAAAGAGTCATTTCTAGCTATAAAATATTCTAAACAGCGTTCATACATATTTTTACCAGTAAATTTCCATTTTCCAAGGCATTTTTTTTTCTTTACTTTAAATATGTTTGGCAATTAAAAAATAGGGTGTTTTTTCAATTTCGTTTTTTATTTAATTTTTTGGAATTTTCTTTTTAAATACAAAACATTTTGGTGATTTTTCAAGAAAAAAATGGCAATTTAAAAAAATTAAGTGCCAGGTGTTTTTTTTGGCAATAGCTTTTATTTAATACATTTTAGCGATTTTTATTTTTAAAAATGGCTTTTTTTGTTTACAATGTTTTGACATTTTTTCACTTGTTTTTCTTTTTTTTATAGAAGACATACTTTCGGGTTTGGAAAGCATTTTTTTTAATCACCCCAAAAAAAGACATCATACATCACAGTCAGTAACTGTAAAAACAGAAATTACTGTTGGATTTTCAAATTTTTTACAGTCCTTGAACACGTCATGTGTTACATACAGGTTTGTGAACAAAATTCAGTGATTTCCCAAAACGTTCAGGGCATATTTAATTTTCCCCAAGACCGTAGGAACCCTGTGTAAACCTACCACAGGATCTGAAGCTTTTTCCACAAGTTCATTAACCTGGTGTGGAGATAGAGAATGAGGTCAGTCTCTGCATTATTTCCATCCTTTATTCCTTTGAGATTTTTGAGTTCATGCAGTGACACTCTGAGAGTTTGGAGTGATGCACACCACCAACAGCATTTTATACTCACATAATTTTCTCCAAAGTCGCGCTGCCCTTGTCTGTAAGCCTCCACAACCATCTCTGGGGGTTTGGTCTTGCTGACAGCCACGAGGCGGGGTGGCACTGCCGGTAGTGTCTGAGGAGGGACAGCACATGCTGATGTTTGATGTGGATCAGCAGAGAGGGGCAGTGTGTGATGCAGCATGTTACAACAGTGACTCAGCTCTGTCTACATCCTGCAAAACTATCATCAAAATAACAGTTTCTTGTTGCTGCTGTTATATGATGTCATGCACTCAGCTCCACTCATAATTTTGATTGTCAGCAGACATCTGGATGATGCTTTTTATTCCTGCATGCTTTGACCTACATATCAACCTTGATGCTACTTTAAAAAGGGGAGCTCCAGATGAACATGTCATCATCACTAGTGGACCTCTTTCACACAGCTGTGATGTGAAGAGATCAGCAGCGTGCTGGTGGAAATGAATCCTACCAACATGCCAGTTATCAAATCGTGTTTTCAAGCATCATTTCTGTGCAGCAGCGCGCGTGCAGATAGAGAATATATATATAAGCTTGATCTTGCTCCCACGCGCGTGTGTTGCTGCCACCAATAAGCATGCATGGTGTTATGAAAGTGCTGCCACAAGCCCGACGGACTCCCATCCAAAGGTTGAGGTGTATGGCAGCCTTACATAACGAGTCGTGCTGCCGCAGCACGACTTTTTCGGAGCCCGAGTGTGGAGCGCGGGCAGCGGGGCCGCGGAGCGAAGCCTCCCGGGCGGCAGTTACCTTGGGCCGCCGTGCCGCCGCCTGGTTCACCCGCTCCACTACCGACTGTAGCGCCTTCCCAACCTCCTCCGACATTGCTACTTTCCACATACCGTCAAACGGCTACGACATGCAACGTAAAGACGCGTGCTCCGCGATGACGACAATCGGCTTTCAAAATAAAAGTCCACCTGAGGAGGAAGTGTGTCCTTCAGACAGCTCCCTCTGTTGTTCCTGCGCTGCATTACAGCCTAACCGCTGAGGCTGACCTGACTCCTTTAACCCTTTGGAACCTGAGCAAATTGGTTTGATTTCTCTCAAAAACAAAGGAAATGGGGCAATGAGCAACGTAACAAGACATGGCTTAAAAATAAGCAAGAAATTATTAAAAAGTCACAAGAACATTACCTGAAAATATGCAGAAAAAAGTTGTATATATATATATATATATATATATATATATATGTATATGTATACACACACACACACACACACACACACACACACACACATATATATACATATACATATATATATGTGTGTGTGTGTGTGTGTGTGTGTGTATATATATATATATACATATGTATATATATATGTGTGTGTACTTTTTAAATTCTAAAATAATTTTAAATATATAACTATAATAATTATAAATATCATTTATCATTTTCTGGACATTTCTCTTCTGTAATTTAATGTTTTGACTGTTTTCTAATAATCCTCCCCCCCTTTGTCAGGAAGAAATTTTGGGGCATTTTCTTGTCACCTTTAACTAATTTCTCACAATTTGTGGGACATTTCTCATCAAGTTGGTCATTGCTTTGGGTCTAGAGGATTTAAGTTGGAATTTTGAATATTGTGAGACACACACAAATTTTAAGTGTTTTGATAGTTTTTTTGTAGGTTGAATCAATAAGTAGTTTCATATAATTTTCGATATCCTTCAGAAAAGCAAAATTATCAGGTTATTAATCATGCCATTAACTGTCAATTTGGTTAAACAGTCAAACTGGGAATTTAGACAGCACTGATCACATTGCTTATTAATTCTAATTCATTGCTTATTTCTTACCTTCTTACCTGACTAGCTTTCAATGTTTGACCAAATCCTCATGTTTAGTGCTGTGTTCATTTTGTCACTAATCTGCCTGTGGGCCACAGTAAGTGATAGAGAATGAAGTTGATGTCATGTTAATTTTTTTTTTTTTAATCTTGTTTTTGGACTGATTGCGCACACTTTGGTAACAGTATGAACCTAAAAAGATGGTGCCCAGTCCTTAATTGCGTGGCCAGTCTTTACATTCTCCATGGAGAATTTGTAGCCTAAAGTAAATAACCTGTCATTTAATATACTACATTAAGTAAACTCAGCACACAGGTGCAAAATACAAAGAAAAACAGATTTATTCACAAGATCAAAATATATCCAAACAAAACATCTTTTTCAATGGAAACCAGGCAGACATGTTACAAAAACACACAACTGATTTGCCTCTTTCAAACACAGAAGTAACTAAAAGAGAAAACAGAATGTAATAAAAAAAGGTGTGGATCGTTCTCCTCTTCATCTGCAGCCGCCTCCTCTCATACTCTCTCCAAGGCCTCCAACATGATGATGCTGTTTCCCCTGATGACCTGGGAGAAATGAGAACACGTAAGACTTAACACACTGCATTAAAGGACTTCCAACAGATTTCACTGTAAAATTAAAATGAACACTCAATTTTTCAGAATAAAGCTCCCCATTGTCACCAGATGGTGTGAACCCTGGCTCACAGGGGAAACACGCTCTGATTTTAAATCAATCCAGACATCTTCACAAACCATGTAAGGGCTCACACTTACCCATACTAAATGAGAACTGTGAGCTGAAGTGTATATTTACGCATCAAGCCTTTTTTCTCCTGTTTTGTGTGTGTAACTACACACTGATCGTGCGCTGATCTGAGTGCTGACACCCTCTGGTTGGTCGGTCAATATGCGATTGTCTGTCCCCACATTTTAGCCAAAAACACTTTTCAACTGGATCGATAACGAAAGGTGACATTCATTTACCGGCCCTGTGATAGTCTGGCGAACTGTCTAGGGTGTACCCCGCCTTCCGCCCGATGACAGCTGGGATTGCCCCCCCCGCGGACCCTTACGAGGACAAGCGGTTACAGAAAATGACTGACTGACTGACTGACATTCATTTACCATTATTTATTTCATTTTATAAAGCAACTGAGCCCTTGTTTAAACAGCAGGATGGCTTCTCTGCACCGAAGGTTAAGTCTCTCAGATGCAGCCTTCCAGAGATATTTAACATTAGTAATTCTATAGCGTCGTCCAGTGGGACCACCCCCTCAAAGTCGAAGATTTTTATCATCTGTCAGAGACCCCTTAGGGACCATTTACATGGCAAAGATTCTTGCATTAAAGACCATTTTCACTATGGGTGTGTGTGTGTGTGTGTGTGTGTGCAGTGTAATTCTGAGGACGTTTCTGTCCCCAGATTTAGCTTATGACAATAATAGCGATAATTTAAAAAAAAAAGACAATAAACCAGTCCAGACACTGACCACCATGCCGATGCTGTTCTGCTGTCCTCCTGGGCCCATCTCCAGAGAGTCATCCACGACCAGGTTCATGAAGGGGTCGAAGCCGCGCAGGATGCCCTGCACGTGTCTGCCTCCATTCAGCTTCACTGTAGGACAGAAGGAATCAGTGAGGAATCTTGCATGTTAGGTTTAATTTCCATTACTTCTTAGGTTAAAAGTCCAACTTGCTTTCATCTTTCAAGGATCCACTTTTAACCGTGTTAACCAAACTAGTCTTCCAGTTTAAATAATATCTTTGCTTCAGAAACACGCCTGTTAATATCACCTTGATATGGGACTAAAAGTGCACTCGAAACCGAAACAGGAGCCTGTTTATAGTTGAATCTGCACACATTTTGATGCCAAGCTTCCAGTTTCTTTTACCACACTGACACTGTACCATAGGACAGCATTTACTTCTCCAGAAAACAAAACAAAGCCTTCATATATAATGACAAACACTCATTCTACAACCTAATGACATAAAAGATCTTTCAGAAACATAAAGGGGTCCTCTAAAATATCTAACTGGACCCAATCAAGCTTTTGTGATTTCAGCCTAATAAAAAGATAGTGGATTAATGAATATAATTTCTCATAAATTTACACAGAGGTGTGGCAAAAGCAATACCTAACTGCCCCCCCCCCATTTTTTCAATCTCCACTCCAACTGTGATATTTTTATCATTGTTGTTGCAAACATGATTTCAGTGTGTACGTTCTAAGAGAAAACCCACAACCCAGAAATCAAATGGACACATCTGAAAATGTTTCAAAAGTGCTACTACGAACCGCTTTCAAAATTAAACATGTTATTACTATGGTCCAAAAATATAAAATAGTCGACTCAAACCCAAATTTGTGATGTCACAGAGTATATAGTGTGGAGCTGCTCCATGAATATGAAAGGTGAAAGATGTTCAGATAACACTGAGAGCAGCCAGAGAAATGTTCTAAGTGTGTGGGAACATTTTCTGTTTCAGAGCTGAGAACACAACGACAGAATAAAGCTCACAGGCTGCCTACAGCTTAAGGCAAGGTAGATTTAAGAGTTTTTAAAGCCACCCACAGTTAAGTTTAAGACAAATTTTCTAAAAACAAAAACTGAAAGACCATTTTTATTTTGCCAAAATAATTATTGTAACATCAACAAGCCTTTTTTGTCTATTAAAAACTGAAGTGATCTATGTCAAATGTTGAAAAAATAGCCCTTTTTTAGAATGGAACACATGGAAGACAATGAACATATTATAATAAGGTATCTATTATATATGATAGGTATCTAACAGAATATCTGTCAATTCTTCATTTTTCTGGACGATCTCCTGTTTCTCGTTCTACAATAGATTTTTTTAAAACACAAAACAAAATGTTACCAATTATTTTGAGTTCACAATGCAACATCAGGAAAGAAAAGCTCAGAAAATTCTACATCCTCTGTCTGAGCATTTTTAAGACTTTTAAAGAACGCAATTAAGTCGCTATATACCAATTAACCTTAATAATTTGTAGATGAATGAATTCATCAATGCCTTTTAAAACGTTTTAAGGACCTGCAGGAATCCTGCTGATTTGGGTATGAAATAGAAAACTAACACTCACAAATTCAGAGTCCCATTTTTTGTCTATGGAGCAACTCCAACTTTATACTTAACATCACAAGTTAAGACTCATTTCTCTGCTCGTTTCCAGGTATGTAAATTGGACTTCCCTAAACCACTGAAATAAAATACTGGGATTCCAGGTTCGGGAGAATTTCCTCTCTAAATGGTTACAGTAAGTCGGGCTGTCGGAGTGGGTTTGAATGATCAACTTCTAACAATACTCACGTGAAAGCTTCTTGTCCATGAACCTGGAGAAAGAATAATGAGATAAACGAACATTAGAGGCTAACATATGATAGCTACACTGCTAACAGTCAGACAGGCTAGCTGATGTTAGCTCTCCATAGCAAACAATGTAGCAGGGTAACTGTGCGGTACGCTCTCAATCTTTAAATATATATAGAATGATGAAACTACAGAGTACAAGTTCATTTAAACGAGCCAGACAACTCACTTCTTCAGCTCCGGTGGATGCGCTTTTGCTCATTTTGTCTGTATTTTCGAAAAGCCGACACGGTTTATCGTACAAGCGTCGTTTCACAAGCCCGCGGAAGGAAAGCGTGCGCTCGAGACCGGAAGTGCTCTGCTAAACTTCCACCATGGATTTACAGCCATTGAGGCCGCACAGCGCCCTCGTGAGGCCAGGAGGGGTATGTTTTATTTAGTAATTTCTTGTCATGGACAGAAATATATATAATATATAGATTAGAAGCAATATTGATTGTGACAGCGCACCTAGTGCAAATAAAATGTATTTTCTCCATATGTCAAATATGGTTAAAAAAACCCTCATCAGGTGGAAAATGGTAAAAATGACTTATTCCAAGTCAAAAGCCCAGAATGACACCCAGAAATACTATAATGCACGTTTTTATACTTTGATGGCCGTGGGGTCAAAAATTGCTGTTTAAATGGGTTTCAATGACGCATTTTTTGCACTTAACTGTCATGTGATGTCATGTAACTGTGAATGTAACGATTTTGTTTACATAGTGTATTCTAGACTTTTTGTAGAAGCTGAGCTGGAAATTTTCAAGATAAAACAAAAATACAATGTATAAATACAAATGTTTGCCATATGCATGGACACAGCCAATATTATCAAAAATAAAAGAATGAAAGACACGTAAAATGTGCCAAACAGTCTCGAAGGATTAACGAAGATGACACAGTTTCAAGTATGAAAAATGCGAGTTGGTTGACAAAAAAAAAGAGAATTATTTTAATATGATATCTATTAAGAACCATAAACCAATTTACAAAAGACCTCGAAAAAGTGGGAGTTTCAAAACTTATTAAATCATTTCAACATTTTCACAGTAGAACTTTGAAAACAGTAGCTGAAAATCCTTAAGACAAAAAGAAAAAAAAAAAAAAAACAACTCCCAGCAACCTCCTGTTGATCCTTGTTCATTCACCAAAACGCACTTATCAAGCATCAGACAGCGGGGCCGCCATCAGGGTATCTGTTTGCATAGCTTCGTAACATCACCTCAGTACATGCCAGCTTTAAGACAGGTAATGAATTTCATATTTTGTGATTTCATTCATACCTTAGGGCAGCAATTAGTAACCAGCGCACTAATGAAGCAGCGCTACAAACTCAATGCAAATACCCAGATTTAAACAAAACCCTGACAATCCAGAAAGAGACACACCAGATTCCCCACCAATCTGTGAATTATTATTGCCAATATTGTAAGAACACAAATAAAATACAGCAGGAGACATATCTGTTCGCACTGAGCTGAAGCACTCCTGATGTCTGGTGTAAAAATAGACTGGCTAACACGATCTCTCTGGCAGAGCTTTGGCTAAGACATATCATGGTGGTGCACATGGCCTCGTTTCCCAAAAAGCACCTTCAGACTAACATGATCTCAGTCCCATATTAAGTCTATGGGCTAAGACTATCTTAGCTTCAGGGTGTTTGAGGGAAACATGGTCCTGATCTATACCAAACCGTGGCATCAGAGACAGTAAAACAGAGTGGAGTCTGTTAACCCTTTGAAACCTGGACTGACATCACTTTTCTTGTATTCAGATGCCTTTCACAAGTATTTAAACCCCCCATGTAATTTCTTTCGAAAAATGGGAAAAAAGACAACAAATAAATATTGACTAATAAACAATTTAGTGCTAAATGTTTCTCAAATTGCAAGAAATAAGTCGATTTAGAAACTGAATTTTAAAAAAAGCTTGGGGTAAATGTCTAGGGAAAAAAAGAGAGAAAAAAATAGGAAACAATATTAAGGAAACTAGGGGGAAATCTATATTTATAATTACCATAACTACATATTTAAAATTATGTTGCAACATTATTACAATTTTTGCAGTTTCTCATTATAATTTTTATGTGTTATTAAAAATTCCAGGCTTGTACTTTCTTGCAAATTTTTGGGTCATTTTTTTTTTTTGTTGCTCATTGCCTTCTTCCCATGTTTTTGACAGAAATCAAGTCAATTTGCTCAGGTTTCAAAGTGTTAAAGAAGCATACTGGGTTTTTTGCATGTTTTTCCCAACTTTTCAGGCTGCTACTGACTTCAATGTATTGAAATAAAGTATGAAAAACAACTTGTAGACTGGCTGGACACGGACAATCCATTACAGTGTGCCCATTGGCTTTATGTAGAGTCGAAGCTTTGCCATGTTTTTTATGTTGTTGCTGAAACTGACTATGAATTTGTAAAATTGTCATTTTTGGTGCACACAAATGGAATACTCCCACACACCAATAGCATAGCTTGTTAATGCAACACGGACTCAAATCACACAGACTAAAATATCAGTTTTAATATGTTTAAAGTTGCAGTAACGTTAGAAGTTAAGTTACTAAATGGTCACTGTAATGGACCTAAGAAAAACCTAATTTAAATATTTTACTGAAATACAAACATGGCTGCCTAGACTAAAGAAGAGATTTGAAAATCTCAAAAGAACGATGATATTTAGAAAATGTTCGGCAGTTAAGTATATGTGATGCCGGCAAAATTAAACATGCAAAAAGCCTGATATGGTCCTTTAACAGTTCATTCTTTATTTTGGGATGGTTCAGTTGTTCTGTAGAGGGGATGTATGGGGCGTTTCTCTACCGACAGTATATGACATACAGTAGATGTCAGTCGGTACGCCCCCAGTTTGGAGAAGCAGGAGTCCAACATGAAATATAAGCAATCCACAGGGGTCAGCAGCAAAACTTACTTGAACCCTTTGTAACCTGGATGGACATCAGTTTTTATTTTGCTGCATTCATACTTTTCACAAGTATTTAAACTTTAGCACTTTAGAGATCCTGAAGGTTATTTCCTTGTTTGTTTGTTTGTTTGTTTGTTTGTGGACCCCCCCTCTTATGCTAATTTTCAGGTACTTTCCTTGTAAGTTTTTACTAATTCGTTGCAAACTTTAGGGTTGTTTCTTGTTAAGCTATTCATTGCCCCACTCATGTTTTTGAAAGAAATCAAGCCGATTTGCACAGGTTTCCTAGGGTTAATCCCCTAAATTAGTCCCACCTGTAAAATGAAAAAAATCCCTTTGAGTGTTTGCAATAGAGTATTTTCTCTGCTTTGTCTTCATGTCAGACAGTGATTTCCCAGGAGAAATTAAGCCGTTATATTTCCCTCTGCAAAGCCAGACTCCATTGAGAAAAACTGTAATTTTACATTGCTGAACACAGAAGCTGCTAGTCTACTGCTGCCTCGTTTAGCTATTTTTGTGTTGTTGTGTGACTTTGGCATTTAAAAGGGTTAGTTCACACTCACCAAAGTCCCACAATAACGTAGACAAACTAACTGATGGAAGCAGTGGCAGACCAGCAACTCCTGTGTTCGGTGAGCTAAAGTTGATGTTTTTCACGATGGAGTCTGGTGACTTTGCAGAGAACATAGCTTGGGAAGCTGTTGACAGCTTTTCTGTTGGAACAGAAGCAGTAAAAATACTCTCAATAAAGTGTATTATCAGTAACTGATATTGATTTTTTTAGGTGACTAAAACACAACAACAAAGAAGGAAATGACCCGGAAAAGTACTAAAAGTTTGAAAACATATTGTGGAACATATTTTGAACATATAATTATAATAATCATAAATATAGTTTCTAGACATCTAGACAACTACTTTTTAAAAATGATTTTCTAATATTTCTTCATGTCTCCTTTTTTCAACATTAGTCTGTTTTCTTGTTACCTTTTGCCATTTTCTTGCAATTTAATCACTATCTTCTCCCATGTTTTTGAAGAAATTTAAACCTTTTTGCTCATGTTTCAAAGGTTTAAATACTTGCCCAAGAAAAACCAATGTCCATCCAGGTTACAAAGAGTTAAAATAAGTTTTGTTGCTGAACGCCCTCCACAGCAGTACATTGCTTAGCTTCTGTGTTTGGACTTCAGTCTGCTTCTCCAATCTAGTACGTCCCAGACCGACTGTGAATAAATACCCTAAACAACCCCACTTAAAAAAAACTCTGAACTATTCATTTATACCTGGATATTATGGTATGTGTCAAATTAAACCATCAGTATAGGTACAGAAACAAATATTCTGAATGCTCAATCAAGACTTCATTACTCCGCTCTCTGACCCTTCCAAGGCAAAAAGGCAAATCTCTGCTGACATTCAAACTGGGCGTCAGGCCTTGCTGGCCTGATGTGTGTAGCTCTCTGTGATGCTGTCCTGCTCCACACGCACTCGCAGGTGCTCCTGACAGTGTTCTAGGAAAGAGTCCAGTGCTGAGAAACCCTGCTGGCAAGGCACGCAGTGGTACAGCCGGTGCCGCTTGGAGCCAGGCCACTTACAGGTGTCCATCTCGTTGGTGCACACGCTGCACTGCCTCCTCTTCACCGAGGCCTGGTGGAGCTCCACGTGCTCCCTCAGCTGTGACTGCACAGAAAACACCTCTGCACAGGAAGGACAGGGAAACTCTCTCTCCTCCTCTTCCTCCTCCTTTACGTCGTCGTCCTCCTCCTCCTCCTCCTCCTCCTCCTCCTCATCCTCCTTCCTCCTCCTCCTCCTCCTCCTCTGTTTCTGAGACCTCTCTGCTCTTTCCGGATCAGTTACCTTGTTCTCTATTCTAGCCACTTTCCTGGGCCTCCCTGGACCAGCCTTAACAGTCGGATTTCCCGCTGTATTGGTTTTTACTTGATTTGGTCCATTTTCAGCTAACTTTTTGGTGGTGCATCCTACAGGCTGGACTTTGTTTTTAAATGTGGTGAAGCTTGAGGCTGAATGCTGTCTGTAATGAGCCCGAAGTGACAAATGATGGACGAAGACTTTGCCGCAGATCTGACACGGATAGATGCCTCCTCTCCTGCGCTTCTTGATGACCTGCCTTGGTTCTCTCATGATGATTTTCTCTCTGCTGTGCTTCTCTTTTCGGTGCATGTACAGCTTTGAGGTGCTCCTGAAAACCATGTCGCAAGAGCGACAGCTCAGAAGCTTCCTTTGGGATTTTGGCATTTTAATTAGATCTCCATTCACACTGGTAGTCTCTCTTCTCCTTACAGCACCTTCTCCTTTGGTCCTTTGTCTGTGTGGAGCCGTCTGCTGCTCCTCTGCATGGCTGCTCTCTTCATGGCGTTGCAATCCGACCTCTGTGCGAAACGTTTTTGAACAGAATTGGCACGCATTGACAGCTCTGCTGCTGGGCCCGGGGGTGTCTGAAGAATCAGAGCAGGTCGAGTCTCCCTCAGAAACAGGTGGAGAATCGTCTGGAAGGCTACTTGCATCGACTACATCTGATGGGGACGGCGGTTCGCTACAACCAGCTTGCTGATGGTGCAGCAGAGCCTGCTTCTGGCTGAAGCCTCTCCCACATGGGGCACAAGCGTAAGGGCTGCTATCTGGGAGGTGAGGCTGGCGATGAGGTGACTTGTCCCGCAGCCTGCCAGGATCTGAGCTGCGCGTCTTACATGCAGAACATGGAGAACCCAGCCGTGACTCTCCGTGACAACGCTCACACAGGGAAGAATCATGATTGCACTTATGTAGCTCCAAAGACGACCTCAGGGAGAACTCCTGCCCACAGGAGGGACAGCGGTGCGGCTTGGGTAATGTGTGTTTAAGTTCCTGGTGATGCAACAGGTCTGTGGTGTAAGGGAAGGCCTTACCACATTCTTTACAAACAAATGTGGGTAAGTGGGATGGCTGCTGCCTTTGGTTTTGGGTGTGCTTTGTGTCTGCCCGTGCAATGAAGCTGGCAAGCCTGGACAGGGTGTCTGCTGCCGTTTTGGAGCGGCTGAAAGACTCCTGGGCCCTCGTGGTGCTCCAGCGGACTCCATCCATCCTCTTTCACCAAGCTGCTCTCCTGCTGCGGAGGAGACACGACAAGTGTAAATCAGAATCAGAAATACTTTAATGATCCCTGGGGGGTTAATTGTGGTTCATTACAGTCCAGCTCTAATGCAAGAATAGAGAATTATAGCAAGCAGATATCAGTACCTGCACAAGTATGTAAAAATAGAAATATTAAATTTATATAACAAACTCTAATATAAAAAAATGTAAAAATCAAAGTATGTATAATATGCTGAGTAAGTGTGTAAAAATATGAAGAAATACAGTAGTAGACAATGAGCACTAATATGTGAATATTTAAGTTAGAAAATGTATGATATTTTAAGAATGTAGGTGTGCAAAAATATAAAGACATACAGTCATAAACAATAAGCACTAATATGTGAATATTTAAGTTATAATACCTGCAATATGCTGAGTATGTAGATGTGTAAAAATATAAATATAAAGACATAAAGTCATAGACAATCAGCACTAATATGTGAATATATAAATGATAAATATATAACGTGCTGAGTGTGTAAAGTGTGTAAAATATAAAACTGTGCCTTATGCTACAATGTAATGTATAAAACTAGCATGCAAGCTAAAAATATAGAAATATAAGACATTATCTTCAAACTTATATAAATACAAGAGCCAAAATAAAGGTTAATAAATTCGTCAGTGTTCAAGCGGAAAAACACAAAGCTGCTCTGTTATCACAGTGAAGTAAACAGCTAACGGTGGTCAAGTTCTGGTGAGAAGGCAAACGTGTTAGCTTGCTCCTCTATCTTTCTAACGTTATACATCATTTGCAGCTAGGTTAATTTCTGAAGCAACACATTAACTCAGTGAGATAATAGTGTTTTTTTTACTGAGACTAAACAGGTAAAGGTCCATTTAGTGCGTAGTCAATGAGTAACAGTGGGGTCTCTAACCTCACAGCGCGACCACAAGCTAGCTCCGTGTTTGCTAACGTTAGCTCGTTGCTAGCTGCAGCAACATGCTCCAAACGCAGTCTCCGCTCAGCCCAAACAGCTCACCTTGGCACTCAGGCGGATGAGGAGCGACGGCGGGGTTTCCAGGTGCTTAAATTCAGACGGGCTATCGACCAAACATCTCGTTTTGGTGCCACAAACAACACTGACATGGCTGCAAAAGTGAAACCGAAGTTTATCAGGGCAACGTACTTCTCTGTGAGCTGTCAGCAGCACTTCCGGTGTTGTGTCGACGTGAGTTAGAATAGATCCATGGAGTTATCCCGTCGAATAGTGCCCCCCGTGTTGATGCACAGTTCCCGCCTCAGTGGTTAGGTTGGTAGGGGCACAGGTGGACGAGGACTCGGAGAGTAAAAAAAAGTTTTATAATTTTTAATTTTTTTTTTAAGTTTATACGTTTTCTGTATAAAAAAGCACATATATGGTTTACCAATGTTTGGGCGCATTGACCAAAGTCGTAGTGTTAAAATTACAATATAAAATATAGCTTATAATACAAAATGTGCAAAATTAATATTTCATAAAAAAGGGGAAGGGTGTGTGTGTGTGTGTGTGTGTGTGTGGTGTGTGTGTGTATTTATATATAAATATATACGCATATATTTTTATTTAACAAAAAATTCTGCATTTACTAGATAATTGTGGCAACATTTTAACATATAATACTCCCACTGAAAAATACAGTCTTATTTGCCTTAATATACAATATAACCCAGTAAATAAGGCAAGACTACAAGCATCAACTTTGTTAATTAAGGGCATGCTGACTTAATCTTATTAATTCTACATAAGCCTTCAGTGGTTATATGAGAATGTAGCTTTTCAGATACGAAATGTACTAATACACTATTAAAGACAGTTAATTTTGTTCCCATGAAGAGGAAATACATGTATACACAAGAATACACCAGAAATGTTAAAATTAAAATAAAACTAGGAAATTCTGGGATGCTTTTCAGTATTGGATCACTTGTAATAACCAAAAATATTCCAATTCTAACATAAAAATCTAAGGTTTGGTCTAACTAAAAGACAAGAATAATAAGAATAAGAATAATTTTAACTTTAAATATTTCATGAAAAGAAAAAACTTCCTATATTTTTTGCATATATAAATGAGGTAATAACATGCAAAATATATACAAAATATTTTAAATATCCCTATTTATCTTTATGAATATCTATGCACCGTAATTCCTAATTGATCACATGCTGTTCATTTCAATATGATTTTTTGTCCTGTCATGTCGGTGTTATATTTATGAGGTATTTGTTTTGCTATTGATCACTCTGCTTGTGCTTGCTGTTGACAATGTATGTATATTGAGTTACCAAATTTGCTGCTATTAGAAATGCAATACATGAAAACAGTGACATCATCTGATCGATCAATCAGACTTCATTTGTATAGCACTTTTCATACAGACTGTAACACAAAGTGCTTCACACAGTAACCCCCTAACGCTAACACTACCATAAGTGAGGAAACATCAGAGGCAGAATAAACCTATGAATAGAAAGAAAAAATACATAAATAAACAGGTAAATAAGTAGGTTAAATAATAGTATTAACAAAAGATAAGCATGTAAAATACTGAAACTGTACATTAGAGGTAAATGATAAGATAATATATCCAAATGATAAAATGGTATGTTAAGTAGTAAAACTGTGAAACATTAAAATGTATTAAAAAACAAAACAAAATTAAATTAAATACGATAAAAACCAAGCTAAAAAGGTAGGTCTTGAGTCTGCTTTTAAAAATATCACCCCCCTCTGTGGCCCTCAGGCAGGCTGCTCCATAAATGTAGATCTGATTACGACATTAATTCCTCCCTTCACACAAGCAAAAATACCAAAATGAAGAATAAGAACCCTTTCATATAAACCAAAGTTAATATACAGCAGGTGTACTGTCATTATTTATTATTTCTATATGTAAGGCTGAAGCCCTGACTACTAAAACACACTGCATTGGCCTAATAAACAGCAGGAACAACTCTGAAACAAATCAACACGTTTTTATTCTGTCAGCCTTTATCAACATGTTTTTTTTTTTTTGAGGATAAAATGACCTTTAGATAAAAACAGCATGGATAGTGAACAATCAGTTGGCGCACCTCAATAAAAACAAAACTGAACAAAAAAAAATCTACTTTAAGGCTAAAAGGCATACATTCAACAACATTCACAAAACATTCAGAATGTTTCTGACGGGTAAAACAAGGCTGATGAACACAAAATTACAGGTGGCTTAACAAAAAACTGGCAATGAATGAACCATAAATAAGTTTACGACAGCGTTAGATTTTTCCAAAAATAAAAACAATCTATTTCAATTAATTAAAGTACCATGGTATCTTTAGAAGCACTTCACTGAATATAATGCCATAAAGTACCTTAAACCTCAGGCTGTGGCTGAACTGCCACATTTCATAGGGACTGAATAATTCCTGAATGTAAATTAAGACTCATGCTAACTATTTAAGATGTTACGCCATTCTTTTTTTGTTGTTTTTTAAGTCTATTTTACCAGGGTAACAGCCAGGAATTTAGCGCACAGTAAATCCATATTTAAACATTGCTACAGCCTAACAAAGCTTCAGAATGACCAAAGCAAAACCCTTTAAAACACATCTAATGTTAGAGAAATCAAAGTGTCAAAGGCCTATGATTGTCATATCATTCACACATACTCTGTGTTATAATTATCACTGGTAATGATGAAGGTAGATGAGTCGTAACACACATATTCACCGCCCCAAATTGCAGTTACAAATACACATTTTGTGGATAATGTCACTGTGAAAGGTCACGGCTACCAGAGCAACCTAACCTGAACCTTAGACAAATATAAAATACAAGCATTAATGATGAAGCAATTATCCATGTTACACTTTAAAAGACAGAAGAACATTTCAAATGCTCATAACAAAGGCATTGTCATGTATCGTGAGCTGCACTGTGTCCACAGGACTGTCTCAAGTAGGATGGTGTGACTAAATGCCCTTCAGTACCCAACAAGCATTGAAAAGGCATTTCCTATATTTAAAAAAAAACTTTGTGAAATTATCCTAAACTGAGGAAATCGAACATGATTAACTACTTGTATGCATATGCAGTTTTTACACTAACCACAGGTATCTAATTAGATACTTCATACATTATTATTCCATCATTTACTCCCATTTTTATACATTAAGAAATGAGTAAGAAAAGTTTCAAATCAACAGTCTTGGGCCAAAACAGACCAGCCGTTACTGATCTCATTCTGTGCCAGTTATGGAAGTGTTACTATGTGCCACAATCTCTGACTACAATTGTATTTTAATTGTCAAAAATACAATAAAATTAAAATTTATGCCAGTCAGTTACAAAATTAACCCTTTGAAACCTGGGGCGTAATCACTTTTCTTGTGCTGCTTTCAGACGCCTTTCACATGTGTTTAAACCTTTGAGCCCAGAGAAAACTGGTGTGATTTCTTTCAAAAAACAAAACAAAACAAAAAAAGAAAACTTGGTAAGAAATGTTCCAAAAATTGCATGAAATTTGTAGATTTAGAAAATTATTATTAAAAAGCTAGGGGGAAAAAAAAAAAATCAAGCATTTTTTTGTTCTTTTTTCGTCTTGGTTGCTGTTTTGGGGGGGGGGGTCATCTCTTCTTTCATTGCTCATTGCCTTCTTCCCATGTTTTTGAAAAAAATGAAGCCAATTATTTTGGGTTTCAAAGGGTTAAATAATGACAAACAAACAAGGGAAAGCTACATTAACCAGAAGGTCTGTATTGTTTCTGGTCTATTTGGAGGCAGAAAATTTTAAATATTACCACTATTAATGTCTCATAGTGATCTCAAATGCTGATTTATAATGACCAGGGTAAACTGATACCAAATCAGTTCCTCCACTTTTAAGCCAAAACACAACCTGAAGTAAAACACAGTACCTAATATTTGCTACTCTTAGGAGTAATGCCTAACACAATCCAAAATATCAGTACTGGCTACCGATCAAACTGACTCACTGAAGTCCAAAATAAGGACTTTTATGAACTGATTGTACAGTGCAAATTTGGTAATCCTGAACCAATTCCGTAAGTCTCTTCACACATTGGGTAAGGGCTCCATCTTATTTATAACAGTGTCAGACTAAATAAATTTTATAAGAGAAAATAAAATATATTAGTTGCCTGGTTTACATCTAACATGTTTCCCTTGTAAAATCAACGCATATTTTCAAAAAAATAGAATCTATAGATGCCACCTTTCACTAAAAGGATAATCTCACGAACATCATCCCTTTATATTACAGCATGGTCCTCTGTGTGTACATTTCACTTAGGAGACAATTAATGTTGCATGAACAAAAACTGTAGAAGTAAACCAAAGTGGCATAGCTATGGTTATTCATACTGTAACAGTCCGTTGATACGGTGCAGTACGTTGACTGCAAGTAGTCTTTAATATTCACTGAGCTCTATGGGTGCACCATAAACCCAAATCCAGTGTGACATTCACTGGACTTCAGTTTCACAGGATAAGTTTTGTGGCGTCGGCCTCTTCTGGGTCACCTCAAAGACATCACGTGGTGTCTGGAGTGTCTCAGGAGCTGTGCGTCCATTCAGTCACAGTCTGCAGCACTGTGCGCTGTGCTTTATCTCTTGTAGTGGCTGGGAGCGTCTGCGAACATGTACTTCAGTCTATAAGCTTCAGCCAGCAGGAGACCCACTTCTTCGTTACCCCAGTGGATTGTGGGAAGGTTCTGCAGTAGCATAAGAAGGCCCTGAAAAGCAACAGAAATGTGCCTTTAGATACTGACACCATTTTGGAAAGCAGAAGTAAATAATGATTGCATTTCACCAAAAAATACAATATATGTGTAAAAAATTATGTCGGAGAAAGTGGAATTAGGTGTGCATGCATACTGAAGGTGTTGAGATGAATTGTTTCACTGATGCAAAAGATGCGCTGCAATGTGGACGTGGATGATTATGCATCGATGCAGAGACAGCACATAATTGATTATATCCACGTAACATTGTTTCGTGTTTTTCCAGCCGCAGCTGGACAATAAAGTTTTATAGTTCAAGAGAACTTCCTGGTAGCAACCCTCACCGTGTGGTACAAATACATCCATGGTGTGCTAGCAAAATTGCATTGAATTGTGGGAGAACGGAGCTAGCTGACTGCTTGTATTTATTGATGAAAAAATAGCCATGTGCATTAATATAGAAAACTGACAATGCAATGCTTCGTGATGCATCGAGGAATCGAATTGAATCGAATTGTTAATGTGATAATCGTAATCGAATCGAAAGACCAGTGAAGACCCACAGCCCACATGCGCACTCACACATATAATTTACTACAACCAGCATGGAAGCAAAGGAAGGCTGTAATCGCCACTGAATATTGTTTGTAAAATATTTTACTTTGATAAATCTATCTGCATTTAAGGCTACAACTAATGATAATTTTCATCATCAATTCATCTGCAGATAATTGCCTCGATTAAACATTTAGTCTACGGAATTTCAGAGAGTAGTGAAAAATGATCATCACAATTTCCTAAAGCCAAAGTGGATGTCTTTTTTGGTCCAACCAAAAACCCAGGAAACATTCAATTTACTATCATAAAAGACTGACTATAGCACACTAAAATGCTCACAATGACAACTAGAAAATGCATTTCCTGCAGAAAATGTGTGTGAATGCTGACAGCTGAAAGCATTGCTGAAAACAAAGAAGTGAATGAACAGAAATGCCTAAAAAATCTGAAAGCTTAAATACTAGACTCCACAGCTGAAAAACCTGCAAGCTAAAATGTCAAACTAGCAGAACTGGAAGCTGAACTGCATTATGTAAAGAAGTTAAGACAATTGAAATGGTGAATAAACTGGAAGCTAAACTGTAATATGCTCAAAACAGGAAGTTGAAATCAGTTAACTCAAAAGGTTAAAAGAAGTAATGCTTTGTACTGTAAAAAGCATACAAGGTAAAAAAAAGTTCAATACAAGAGTAGATGTGCGTTCAAAATCATAATGTGTTGATTTTGAATGATCTTCTTCTTACATAAATAATTAGGAATGGAAAAATATTTGGAAGAAGTATAGTATAGAAGAAGTATAGTTAAAAGTATAGTTTATTTCATTTTGCTGAAATAAAAAAAATTATAGTATAAGTATAGTTTCTTTGTGAACTGCTAAACATGTAAAGTCTGTAGATAAAAGTATAAAGAGTAGTAATGTGTAATTATTATATTATCATTATTATTATTAAGTGATATATTTAAGATTTTCTTGATTCACGGTAAGTATTGACATTTTGGAAAAGCTTTAAATTTGATCATATTACCATCTAGGGTCTTTAATTTTGAAAATTCAGCATCTGCTCAATCAGCAAACACACAATGATAACATGCTTTTGTTTCACAGGTGCAATGTTCATGATGTTCACTATCTTAATTCAGCATGTTAGCATGCTAACATTTGCTAATTTGAGGCTGATGCAAACATCATCAGTTCTGCAGGTATTTTGTCATGTATTGGACAAATGTATTTTTTGACCTGATGATAAATGTTAGGGGTTCACCAAAGTTATTACAATTCAATGGAACTGCCATTTTCATGAAATATCAAGTTGCATTTCATGTTAAAATGATCACACTTACAAAGAAATATCTGGCCAACAACAGGAACACTAATTATATGCGCTAATTGTATGTACTTACATTTTTTGATTTTTGTTATTTTAGATCCTTAATGTTTCCATGAATTTATCTGTTTAATTTTTTCTTGTTGCTATGTGTAATTGTATTGCTCACACTACTTCGATTTAGGTATTAGTTTAGCATTCAGATTATTAGATTATTTTCTTCATGTTGTTTGTTTTTAAGATATACAATCCTTGAACTGACAGTAAACAATGTTGTTTTTTTTGTTGCTTCCATTTACAGTAAGTCTTGTTACCATCTGTCGGTACCTCGATCAAAATGTTATAGTTACTTTCTAAGCTACGTGTAGATGACTTTAAAGACAACAGACTGGTACCTGAAAGTCAACCATGGAGAGGATTTCTTTGCGCCATTCAATGAGAAAAGCAGAGCAGACGTACAGGTGGAAGTGGGAGAAACCCTCTGCTTCAGCCTGTAGGAAACAATCAGCAGAGACAAGAGAAGTCAACATGCTGCTTCATGGGCCATACTTTCAGCAGTGGGAATTCTACTGCTGTTTTTCAGGCTGCAGTTTGTGCTGCTTTTGCACTGGGTTACTTTTGATTGTTCAGGTTTGTTGGGGATGTAACGCTCTGCTCTACCTGGTAGGTGTCCCAGAGACGAATAGTGCAACGAAGCGGCAGCTCCCTCATCAGCAGATTGTTCATCCAGCGGAAAGCAAACTGCAGGTACTCCACCTCGTACCTCTTAAAATGATTGTGAATGTCCTCTGGAAGCACACACATACAAACACACATGAAGAAACACACAAACACAGATGTTCACATTGTGGGTTTCCTGTTAATAGCTCATATCTGGAATCGGCTGTTCAGCCTTGTATTACTTTCTACATGTATGAGCTCACCTAGCCCAAAAGAGGAATGAGTACAGCACACTTTAGTACAAAGTACATGCAACTTAAACAATAATGTGACACACAAACTTCCTTACAGATTAACAGGAGTCCACTTACCATCTATCCTGCTGACCAGCTCCTCTAAAGCTTTCACTTTGTTCTGGATCCCAGGCTGAGCAAACGTGTAGTTGTCCTGAAAGAATACAATTTTTTAGTAAACTGGCACATTTACTCTTTCACAGAGGTGTTTACTGAGGTGTATGTGTGTAGCCAGACCTGTATTCCATCCAGCAGCTTGCTCATGCACCAGAAGCTGTCAGCTTCGATGTTTCTCTGGGTGTCCAGAGGCAGCGCTGCCACCTCAAAGTTCTCCACATCCTCCGCTGAAACAACAAACAACACTGAATCAAATAGAAATGGCCTGACTCACACAGACGACTCTCTGCCTCTGCTGCCCTCTGCTGAGGTTAATCAAAAAATGCTTATGATCTTGGACGTGGTAATAACTACAGCTGCCCTCTAATAGTCGGTGACTCGAATCATCAGGCAAGAAGACCCAGAGTCGACCTGCATTTTGTCAGTTGAATCACTGCATTTTGTTGCAGTGACACAGGCACTGCCGCCCCCTAATAAATAAAGAACAGTCCCACAACACCGGCACCAAAGCTAAGCGAAACACATTTTAGCCACCTAAAAAAAAAATCAGTATCAGTGTAGGTGTACCATATATTTGAATACTGTCTCCTCTTTACCACAGCAGCTGATGTAGGCAGCGGTAGAGCAGCAGCTCCACTGTTCAGTGGAGTAAAATGGCAGTTTTCTCAGTGGAGTCTGGTGTTTCTGATATAAGGGCTTTAAATTCCCGTCGGTGAGGGCTTTCTTACAACAAGGAAAAGCAGTAAAAATATTCCAAATATAACATATAGTTAAACTGATATTGATTTTTTTAGGTGGCTTTAAACTAATCAAAGAAGGCAGAGTTTGCTCAGTGCCGTTTGATTATACGTATATGACGTGGCGGTTTTCTACCCAATCATCTATTTGTAGGTAAGGTGTACTAAAGAATCAGTAATAGTGTTCTGAAATCTGATTCAGGGACTGCCCCAGCAATAACACTGTACAAGTAAATAAAACTGAAAAAATAAAGACACTGCAAACCAGTAACAAAGTTTGACACAAGTTATTTGGCCCAGTTTGAATATAACATGGCTCTACGTAGGAAATTCAACCCGTAACTTACTAACAAACTCCGAGAGGAAGACGACAAAGAAGGGTGTGACCAGATCATTGATTCCCTGGACGTAACCGCTGGCTGGGTGACGGATGGCCCAGATAAAGAGAATACGCTCAAACACCTGAGGAAAGAAAGACAACAACAAAATGCTTTTATTATTTTGTTTACTAGATTTAGTTCTAGATTTACTGCAGTTTCCTGTATTTTTAATGACTGAAAACTTACTTCACTTAAAAAGAATGTAGCTTAGAAAACTACATTTCCCATAATGCAACACATGACATCTTGTCTGGTAAAGGCCGGCATCTTTCAAAGTCCATGTGGCCAGCTTGTGTTATAAAGTCTCAAGTCCAGTTTGAGACGGACCCGATGATGTCATCAGGCATAAATTCTCAGACTTTAAAAAGCTCCCTTTGGAACCACTAAGACATTTACACCACGGTTTCCACAGGCTGAGTAATACACCTCATGACAAGTAAACTGACACTGATGTTCAAAATCATTTAGCTTTATGAAAACAAATTTTGTGGTCGATACAGAAACAGTAACTGTTGCATTTACACTCATTATTTTGTCTTTTATGAATGTAGGATGTGCTGTACTGTGGAGTAAAGTCAAACTCTTCACCATTTATCTATATGTACATTGATGTAACATATATGTACTCAATAAGATGAATGTTTTTAAAGTCATTCTTGCACTCCTGCATGACCGCTGTATGAATTGCACATTTTCTTTCTCGTTGCTGCTTGTGCGTTCTTGAGGAAAATACCATCACAAACTCTATTTTGATGAGAATTCCTAACGATTCAGTGCCAATATTTTTGCTGGTCATCAAAATGACACAATAACTGAAAGTAAATGATTAACATATGGTGGGCTGTTACGGTCTGATAAAGTTACAGTGTGATGCATTACCTCATTTGTAAGAGTTATGTCATTCTGTATACAATGTGAGGTTTTAAGGTCAGAATTACTGCACAAAATGTAGTGTTAGTCGCTTTGCAAATGGAAACCCTGCAAAAACTGAGCCAAGCCACCGTCAAAAAACTTGTGGTTGTGAGCATTAGCTTGAGAGCTATTACATGTGTGCAATGTATTATACTTAGGGCTGGAGATAGTGGGCAATATGGTGGAAATCAATGTCTCGTCATTCATATCAATATTTACTGTACAGTATATATAAACAAAATAAAAACTGATATTCAGAGCAATAATCTGTGTTTTGCTGCTGTGAGTTTTTCAAAGTCAGAATAATATCATAACAAGAACATTGACAGCTGAAAGCCTATTTATTTAGTCTGGCTTTTAATTAATGTAATTCTTGAAATTATTTTATATATAATGTAATTCTTGTAATTCTCTCTTTTTTACTATTCTTACTAGTCTTACTAATCTTGATGTCTTTTTTTTGTGTTGCATCGTTTTGTCAAGCACTGCATCCCTTATAAGAAAAGTGCTCTATAAATAAATTAGTATTATTACTCTCATTAGTATTAAGTAATCTGAAGTTGATTATGTTGAAGATTAATAAAGAATTATTACACTGCTCAAATTAGTCTGTGATTAAACTCAGTCACAGGTTTCTAGTTAACCTGGACACAAATCCTTTTGACAGCAAAGATCCTCTGATATGTAGCAATATGATCCAGGTTGTTCCTTGGTGGCTGGTGAATACTCTGCCACAGTTTGAACACAATACTATTCAGGTTCAGGACTTATATTAACACCTGAATGTGTTTAAAGTCGTTAATCCAAACAGGAGTGTCATTCATTCATTCATTTTCCGTAACCGCTTGTCCTCGTAAGGGTCGCGAGGGGGCTGGAGCCAATCCCAGCCAATCCCCCAGTCATTGGGCGGAAGGCAGGGTACACCCTGGACAGGTCGCCAGACTATTGCAGGGCTGACACACATAAGACAGACAACCTTTCACACTCACAGTCACACCTGAGGGCAATTTAGAGTCACAATCAACCTGACCTGGACTTTGGACCTGAACTTTGGAACTTTATTTTAAAAAAAGGCAATGAGGGCTATACCGATACTGAGATGTAATAAGAGAGGTAAAGTATTCTACACACACATATGAAGGGAGGGAAAATGATGGCCAAATAGTTGGCCAACCAATGGCCCGTTTATAGCCACAGTCTGCATCCGGTAAGTCAGACTGGTCTTTTTCAGGATGGAGGTTTCCAGTCAGCTGATTGGTCAGTGGACAGGCTGTTTACCTGCACAGAAGCAGGCTACCCATGCTGCATCCAAGTTACCATGGTGCCAAATTAAACCTGAGCCAGCTGACTAACTCACTCATCTCACTTCATGTTACAGGCTTCTGGTTTTACTGTGATGGATGAACCAAAACAAAGTTGACACAAAAAGTGGGTTTCTGCCTTGGTTTAAAGAGACTGGTTATGTTGTTGCTGTGCTGCTGTCTGTGGCTGCACCTATGTCGTGGGTCTTGGCTGCACTGATGCCGTGATCCTGCTCAATGCCAACTTTTACTGCAATTATTGTTAGTAATGCCTCCGCTATTAATATACACATGACTGTAACCACCATTTACAATTTTTGCATGTAACATAACATGCTATCATAATTGTATTTATTATGTTTATGTCTATTATGATTGTTATGATGATGTTATGTTTTTGTTACCATTATTGTTGCTGTGCACTTCTCCCCTTCTCCCCCTCTCCCTCCCTCTCTCCCTCTCTTTCTCTCTTTCTTATATACCATTTTTTCATCTATTGTAATTCAATAGTTTTTAATGACATCTATTGCACGTCTGTCCGTCCTGGAGGAGGGATCCCTCTTCAGTCACTCTGAGGTTTCTAGCATTTTTTTCCTTGTTATGGGGTTTTTTGAGGGGGAGTTTTTCCTTAGCCAATGTGAGGGTCTAAAGACAGAGGGATGTCATATGCTGTAAAGCTCTCTGAGGCAAACTGTAATTTGTGATAATGGGCTTCATAAAGAAAATTGACTTGACTTGATTGACTTGAAATAGTGAGCAAATGCCTTTCCAGTGTTGTGTCAGTCACAAACGACACAGGACCCATCTATCAATAAAGTACACACAAAAAAGTCACCCACATGCACTTTGGATGAACTACTGTTTGTAATTGCACTGCTCTTCAACAGATCAGATCTTACCTCTTGTACTACGGGCTGCTGGAACAAGGGAATCAGAGGGTTGGTTCTCGGAATATCAATGTGGATCTGACAGGAGGAAACATGATTATGATGTTACTCAGGGTAGTGAAAACGCATACCATGCTTGTATGAAAGGTTTGGTTTTTTTAGACTAATGACTAGTAACGGTCTGATAGCTTTTTTTCCATTTGTTCAGTTTAGCTGTACCTGTCTGTACGTGTCTTTGTAGTGCTCGTCTGTTCTGGAGTGGTAATACTGCTCTATGAAGCCAAAGTATTCTTCTCGTTTCCTTTTTAGCACCAGCTCTCTGCGCTCCTTGTTGGCCGGCAGGTAGCCCTATCAGAGAGAGAAAATATAGAAAAGAGAGTGCAAGTGAGGAGAAGCTTTTTTATTTTTTGATGACGTGAACAGTTTCAGAGGAACAGAACTGGCCAGCCATTTGAGATAAGAGAAAAGAGAGGAGATAAGGTTCCCTGTAAGGATAAGGCTTCTCACATTATGTGAGCATTTTCTACAAAGGAGAATTCAACTGGCTACACAGAAACTACAAAATGCATCCTGGACACTTTAACTTTGAAACTAAGTGCTCTGCAAAAAGGATAAAGAGCAAAACATGTGACATTACAAAAGTGAAGGTCATGAGACTTACAGAGAGAAGTCTCCATGTGATTGGCCGGACTTCTCTTGGTATGCCCGACCAGCTGTGCTTCCGCAGTTCCTCTGTAACCATGCAGAGCGAGATATAAACAGACATTATCAACACTGTAGAGAAGCACAGCAGAGATCAACACACAGAGACAGACAGCAGTCAGCTGAGCGCAGTGTTAGCCTGGAGCCCATAATTACTCCATATCTCTACACTAAAGAAGTGTGTTTCTGTGTTGTTCTCCTACCTAAGTCAGTGTTAGGACTAGCCAGCAGCTGCTTAAATTTGTCCAGCCGGCTCTTCTCCCGCACCGTCATCGGCGGCGCCCCCGATGCATTCTGGTCTGACATGCGGGCCACCAGTGGAATGATGGGACGAACAGGGAGAGACTGCTGTTTCTGCAGTGTGGAGTGGACTGTAGAGAGCCACACAAGAAAAAAACAAACAAATAAAACTTTACAACCAGTTTGATAAAAATAAGAAGAAACCCACAACAGAAAAAACTTGAAAACCCTCCATGAATGACATGACCAGTGTTGCCAGATGTACGATTATCATCATATTTGTAGGATAATTTTGCCCTCTGTACAATGTACGATCAATAATTCAAAATTGCTGTAATGTACAATAATACAATAATAATCTGACCATTGTGACACTTATAATAAGCACAGTTTAGTTCATACGTCTCATTTTGTCTAATTTCCTGGCTCCTAAATCTGTATTTATGCATCACTTCCTTATAGCCAACCACATCCATCAGCATGCTCGAAAAAAACAGCTACTGCCTTAAAGAGAAACAGCTTGTCTCTAAGGCAGTGGGTATGGGTAGATTTGTAGATGTGTCAAAAACTTGTTTAAATACTTATTTACTTGAGTTATATGTTTAACCTATTCGTTCTCGTGATTGTGACTGGCGTGCAAAAATTTTTCTCAAAATACAATAATTCTGAGCATCTGGTACGATAGTTTAACATTTCCAATCTGGCAACACTTGACATGACAAGACATGGCTCAAAAATGATCACATTATCAAATATCAAGAAATTGAAGAAGAAGAGGAAAGAAAAGAAGAGGTTACAAGAAAATCTCTTGAAAAAAGGCAACAAAAAAAAAGAAAAAAAACAAAAACTAACAAAAAATGACCTGAAAGAACTGATGAAAATTAAAAAAACATAAATGTATACCTTTTTGTTATGTGACAAAATGTTTAATACATAATTATAATAATTGTAAATATTGTTTTATGAACATTTTTTCTTTCATATTTTTTTGATAATCTTCTAATAATTCTCCCCACTTTGTAAAAACAAATTATTCTCACAATTTGTGAGATCCTAATCAGCTCTGACTAGATCGACAGATAAATCATCAGTGATCTATTTAATTAATATATTTCAAGCAGACTCCCCCCACACCCTACATTTTTTATTTATATTTAATTTTTTTTTTTTAAGTGTGTATATGAGTTCAATTTGCCTGACTTTAAAATTATATTGTCCTTCCTCTTGGCTTGTGAAATAGGACAACCAAATAAAAAACAAATACCCTAATCAATAAAACAGCACGTGAAATGCTTTCTAGGATTTTTTTTTTTTAAAGTGACTTAAAATATGTTAGTTAGTTACTTTGCCTGTAGCCTCGAGGCCCTGATGGCACAAAGTTAATGGAGGACTTGTGAGCAGCCAGAATATTTCAAAGCCAGGTGACTTCTGAGATGTTTAAACTGTGAGTCAGCTAGATTGATGAATAGCTGAAAACATTGCCGAAGGATCTGAGGAAACACACTGACTCACAGAGGATTGGGCCAACAGAATCGAGGACAGCTGAAACCTGTTTCCTTTGATATTTTGGGATTATACAGCATGTCCAAATGTTCGTCCAATTATCTGCTGCATGCTTTCAGCTCATGCACCAGTGTGATGCTTTTTATCTTATAGCTGGAGATAATTGTGCTGTTTATTTTAGCAGCATCCTGTTTCATAACCACACAGTTTCATACAGATACAGATAGGAATCTTACAGCGCAAACACAGGCGCGTTCTGTTGACCAGCAGCAAAGCAGGGGGCTCAGGACATACAGTGTTATTACAGTTTTTTGCATCACTTCACTGGCTTCCCATAGCATTGAGGATTGATTCTAAAATTCTTTTACTTATTTTTAAAGCACTACATGTTTTCTTACCTATCTGACTGCGTGTCTGAATATGTTCTGAAACGATTTCTCAGGTCCTCTGGTGCTGGCCTGCTTAATGTACCAAAAATGAATTACAAAAAGAATGGTGGAAAAGTGTTCTGTTTTTATGCACCAGTGGCCTGGAACACACTGCCCGTACAAAAAAGAGGAGTAACTTCGGTAGATGGTTTCAAGAAGCAGCTCAAGACCCATTTCTATGATCTTGATTTTATTTCATTCCACCTTCTATTCTTTTTTATATCATATTATGGTCTATATGATAATATATATAATAATAATATATAATATAATATAATATTATAATTATATATAATATATATAATATATATATGTATTATATTTTTTTTAAACTTGTTTTATGTTTTTTATCTGCTTTACGGTTTGGACTTTTGTTGTTTAATATCTCTTTAATTTGTTTCCACCTTTGGCATGTCTACAACTTATTTCCAGAGTAATGGTATCCATGTGCTGTATAATGATTTTATTCTATTTTTTTACGTGTATTTGTTTTTATATTTAGAAATATATATCTATATATTGTTAGGTTTTAATTTTTAGCACTCTTGCATGTAAAGCACTTTGAACTGCATTTTATGTATGGAAGGTGCCATACAAATAATGATAATAATAATAATAATAATAATAATACATTAATTAAAACATTAATAATAATAATCTATTTTTTTTCTTTTTACCTATACATGTTTCAAGAAATCTAGAAATTGTTTGCACCGAAGCATTTTTTCCAAGTTGCTCATTGCCTTTTCCCACATATTTGTGAAAGAAATCGCACCACTTTGCAAAGGGTTCAAAAGCACGAGTTAAGTGATGTCGATCCAGGTTTCAAAGGGTTAATGGAGAGTAGCTCTTGTTCACAAATATTCTTCCCAATCCATTGAAATAACATATTGGAATTCTTAATTTAGGTGGTGTTCCCCTTTAAAGACCATAATTTCACACTGTTAGTGAACAGTGCTAGTGTTTATGTTGAGTTGAATAGTGCACATATAGCATTAAGAGCATTTGAAGAATCATTTTCAGGACTGCAAAGTGTTGTGCCAAGCACAAGCTACAGGCCTGATATAATCCCAGTATCCCCCTCTGCAGAGGGAAGTGACGTTCCCCTGACACAGTCTGTAATTAGCTTCACTATGAATCACCTGATAAGCTGCTCAGTGGCTTTTAATGCCAAATGTACTTCTGCAGCATATTACCCACGTACCTGAAGACGCATTGAGGTGGGCGTCGCTACTTGACTTGACAACCTTGCCGTTGACATGTTCGCACTCTGCGTCCTCCTCCTGCACATCCTGGAAGTTTTGAGCTTCCATACTGGGAGCTGCCAATCTGTGTGAAACTCCAGTGTCTGTGTCTGCAGCCTGATTGTGCTGCTGCTGAGTGGAAATACACAAAAAATATACCTTTTAATTTCAAACAAACTCAATGCCCAAAACTGCTCAGGGATAATGATGTCTCATAGCGATACCTGGTTCTGTGAGGACGTAGAGTGGAGACCTGATGGTAGGGATAAAGTTGGAGCGGGGAGCCCGAGGAAATCCTCGTCCTCCTCTTCGTCGATGTCCCATGCATCATTGGTGCTGCGGGCAAACTCGTGGAAGCTAGAGGCCTTTTTAGACTTGAGATTGTTGAACTTGGGCTTTGTGTCTTTGGGATATCTGCAGAGGGACAGATCGAGACATCAAACAGACAGGAAAAGAGAGAAAAAGAAAGAAAAGTAAAGAATTGAAAGGTCTCACTCATGATGATGTTGGTATGGAATATACACAGAAATTTAGGAGATGATATCGCCAAAAATACGGACAAAAAACAAACAAGCATTAGCGAAAGTAAATAGTGAAAGTATTTCAAACAGACTGAACAATGTAAATGTCAACATTGGGTCACACTGGTACAGCACTAAAGCATGCAATCCACAAATTTTCAAGCACTTGAAGCATGTGCTGCAAATCAGGTTTAAAAATCACACAAATAACTCAAAATAAAATCCATCCACGAGGGTACCATGACGCCATGCAGTCCAGTTGGGTTCAGCATTACGTGCGTCGCAATCGAGGGTCGAGAGGTGGATGCTGTGCTCCATAAACTGGTTGTACGCTGCAGAAGATGACATGTGAAATGCTGTCACC
The DNA here is from genome assembly GCF_008729295.1 of Plectropomus leopardus. Lineage (NCBI taxonomy): Eukaryota > Metazoa > Chordata > Actinopteri > Perciformes > Serranidae > Plectropomus > Plectropomus leopardus. Next base: position 1,680,844 of record NC_056470.1, on the reverse strand, counting down.
TCTGTGCAGAAAAACACTTGTGGCTTTCCAGTCTTTGACCAAGCTAACGCTAAAAGTCAGAAAGTCTGTTTTCGTCCCAACCTAAACATATTTTTGTCTTGTTTCCTAGTTGCAGTAAGTTGCTCAGTTCCTTTAAAATCAGTTCAAGAACACAGTGAAGAATGAGGGATCACAGAGGAGACGCCAAAAAGACACTTTGGCCCATGATGCACTTGTGCAAATATGGTTGTCAGACACAGTGTGCCCAATAATACTCCAAGAAAAGAAGGTGAATAGTGTGTGTATCTGACCCCAGGTGGGGACAGGTGCACAACAAAAACAACATAGAAAAAGAAAGGAGAGATTGTCTAAAATTTGCTAACTCCTTCCCTCTGCAAGGTCGTTGTTAGTCAAACATCCATGTGGACAAAAAGCAAGCTATATATACAGTAGATCTGCAATGCATTATCAACTAATCTGTTGATAAAAACACTACTACTACTACTACTACTAATAATAATAAATAACTTAATTTATACAGCACCTTTAAAAACTGCGTGTACAAAGTGCTTTGACAAACAAAGTGAAGCAGAGGCAATAAAGACCAGAGGCAATATAACAACAGAGGCCAAACAATCTTGCTGAACAAAGGCCAGACAAGAATTAAGGTAGAATTAAGAAGAACAAGAGATTAGAGGCAGAAACATGTTAGAAAAATACAGTAACAAAATAAAGGTAGTAAACAGAATATATTATTATTATTGATAATAATAAGACAAAATAAGCAGAACATTAAAAGATAAATTAAAAGACAAATAAAGAAGTTATTTGTTAACTATTAAATAATTTGCCAGCTAATATCATAATCATTTAATAGGTTTGAGTTCTTTTTTTAAAGGACAAAATTCTTTAATTCCAGCCATTTAAATGTAAATACTTTCTGATTCATTTCCTCTTCTATGACAGTAAACTAAACAGTTCCACCAGTAAAGACCAGAGACTGAGCTCTGGTGGTGCGTAAAATGAGTATAACAGAAAGAAGAGCGCCTGACTTTAAGGCAGTATCAAAAAACATAACTTTAGGGTTTCTAACTACCCTGGAATACTGTTTCTTAGCCCAGGTCTAATAGTTATTCTGCAGCCTGTGTGAGGATGGCTGAGAGACTTGCACTTATGGGTGAAGGCAAACTGGGTATAGCTCCCAGATATGTGGTTTCCTGCTGCAAGAGTGATTATATCTGACATTAGACATGGAGCAGACATATCAGCTATAATTATGATCATTATATTTATAATCATCATAACTGCATTTTTAAAATGATGTCATAGGTACATAATCAAATTTTTTAAGCCCCTTTTCCAGTTTTTTTTTTTTTTTACCTTTTATTTTTTTTTTACCTAATTTTCTTTTCTTGTACTTTTTTAAAAACTAATTTAGAAATCATGCCACTTTGCTCTCTGACATGGGGCAGACATATAAGCTATTAACAGAAGATCCCTTCGATTGACAGAACGCTAAAAGATCCCTGAACAATCCCTGAAATCAAAGTGAGAATGTGTTTTTAGTTTGGGATGGGTGTCAGTGATGTGCCAATGTTTTTGGGTGACTTTGCAAGGCTTGAAATCCAACGGGGAGTGTTCTGTGTCAGCAAATTCAGCATCACATTCTGTTTTGACAGATGACGACCCGCTGCTTCCTTTTTATTAAATAACACTTGCGCTGCCTCGTTTTCGATTGTGCTGTTTGGAGTGTGTATACTGGACAGAACTGGTGGACAGCTTGCATAGCCCCTGTGTTCTCCACCACCCTGCGGTGGGCATTATGTTCAGCGGATGTGAGAATCTTCTTTCTCAGCTCAGCTTCTTTCCAACTCTCTGCTGACCCAAAGCAGACACAGTCAAGAGTCACAGGATGGGATCAGGGCCACAGCCACAATTGCCAACAACACTAGTTCCCTTATCTCTTTTCCTTTATAGAGAGCCAAGAGCAGCAGCCTCCTCCAACCCATTCAAACATTTAAGCTTTCCTAAAAAGAACCATTTACTGGACTAACTAATGCATGCTCAAAAGCTTACTTGAGTTAGAATCGTTACAAAGTGTGGGATCTGAGGCAAGCAGGCATATCTGTATCTGTGTTAACAGCACAACCACCAGATATTGATTACAGACTTTTAAACAAATTATTTGCCCATAATACATACATTTATTTTTCAGTTTTTGTTCAATGTTACTAGGAGACCAAAATGCTATTCATTGAAGACGGCTCTCTTTTCTGTGAACAGATATGGGACAAAAGCATGTATAGAGTTCCATTTTTACATTTTTACAAATACATTTTCAAAACTTTTCTACATTACTCTGTTTCCAGGACTTCTTTTAGTGGCTTAACCCTTTGAAATCTGGAGCGACATCACTTTTCTCATGCTGCTTTCAGAAAAGTATTTAAACCTTTGAACTCTAGGCAAATTGGTGCGATTTCTTTCAAAAAGATGGGACAAAAAGGCAATAAGCAACTTGGCATGAAATGTTCCACAAACTGCAGGAAATTAGTAGATTTTGAAAATGCTATTTAACAAGTTAGGGAAACTTGGGAGGAAAGACAGGAGAAGATAGGGAAAACTGTATGATCTGTATGATTTGAAATTATGTTCCATTTTTAAAAAATATATTTGTGAGCACTTTTTCTTTCTTTTCTTTTTTTCAAATAATTTTCCTGTTAATTTTCGTGCACTTTTTTTAAAACTTACTTTTTGTTAATTTTTGTGTAATTTCCTTTGTTGCTCATTGCCTTCTTCCCATGTTTTTGAAAGAAATCAAGCCAGTTTGCTCAAGTTTCCTAAGGTTGATAATTATTTATGTTTCTTTCACCAGATTGGTGTTCTTACACTAAATCTAATAGTTTACCCAAAATGCTGCTGTCATTGTGGGTGAAAATTCCCAGGTCATATTTTGACTACTATCCCAGAATGATAACCACTTTATTTCAAGTAGCTCAGACGCTTTTGTGTGAATGTCACAAAGCAACAAATATGACTTCAGTATGTTGACTCTGTCAAAACTGTGGCATCTCACGCCTGAGCCTAAATGATATCAGCCAAATTCATGTGATTTGCATGAATAAACTGACAGTAAACCTGGTGGCTGAGCACTGGGTCTGCTGATTATCTGGTAGTGCCAGAGTGTCTCGTTTATCAGCCTTCGACTTGTTTTTATCAGGAGCGGCTCAAGGACAGGCGGTAAGACTAGCTGCTTGCTTTCCTGCTCAACATATGTTTGTGTTTGGGTTTCCAGCCTTCCACCCACCACCGTTTGAGAAAGATCAGTGTGTGTGACAAAAAGAGCAACGCCCTCTCCTTAGAGATCCTCTCCTCTAAGATTTCCTAAACACACTGCCCTGTTATCCCCCCTCCTGCTCCACCCTCCCTGCCGGGCACATGCATGGAGCCAGGGCAGGTCATAGTCATAAAGACACACAGTTCAATACAGACGAGCATGAATAGGTCCTGTCTTATCAGTGAGGTCTGATGAGTTTGCACTTTCCACAAGAGGGCAGGGTGAGGAGAACTATAAGAAAAGAGAATACCTGCAGGTCCTCAGAGCCCATTATATAACATTACCATTAATGCCAATTGAGTAAGCGCTACAGGCTGGAACTAGCCCAGCACTCTGGCCTAAATTAAAGCAATGGTCCACATGATTCCTCCCAATTCAGGAACGTAATTCTGTTTTGTCCATAACACATCACATAATCTTTACTTTGTAATAACATGCTTCAGTTAGCTTCGGATTCACAGCTTCGGATTCAGCAGTTAAGTGGAGAGAGAGAGAGAGAGAGAGGGAAAAGTAACTTACATACTTAGTGACCAATCCTCTGCTTTTTGCAGCTCTTTTTGTTAAATTATGTAAGACATTTAAGGTAAAGCCCCGACACTATCTGAAATCCATTTTCACATTTGAAGTAGCTTTATTCCATTTGTGAAAATGCAAGAAAAGGAAGTTTTCACTGCTTTTTTATACATGTTGACCACATTAGACCAGGTTTAGATAAAAAAACACTATGTTAAGACAGGTCAAATCTGGACTTGATTATCCCAAAGAGGCTAAATATTATTTAAAACAAACTTTCAGATTTGTGAAACCTATATTCTATTTATGAAAATACAAAAAAGTTTTCACTGCTATTTTTCCACGCTGACCACATTAAACCAGGTTCAAATCAAAAGCTATTATAATATAACAGGTCAAATCTGAACTTACTGCTTTTTTGTTTTTTTGTTGACCATTTGACCACTTCCAGATAAACATCCATAACACTAGGACAGGTCAAACCTGAACCAGATTATCCCAGAGAAATATTAAATATACTATACTAAATATTTTTTAAAACACAGCTTCAGATCTGTGAAACCAATATCAATGTGTGAAAATGCAAAAGGAGAAGATTTCACTGCTTTTATGACATGTTGACCATATTGGACCAGGTCCAGGTCAAAACCCACTACATAAGAAAAGGTTGGATCTGGACTTGATTAACCCAGATATTAAAAAATATGATTTAAACCACACTTCCCGATTTGTGAAACCTATATTCGTGTTAATTCGTATTTGTGGAAAAAAACAACAACAAAAAAAAAAACATATATATATATATATATATATATATATATATATATATATATATATATATATATATATATATATATTATATATCTAGACCTAGACTATTGTGGTCAAGATCAAAAACCACTATACTAGGTAATGATCGTTCCCTCTGTAAACCAAACAAGAACTATGACCAGGCAAATCAGTTGCTGTGGGTGAGTTGTTGGTCAACTCATCATCAGTAAAACTCCCAATAAGAGGATGTCTTTCATTTAACTTCCTCCTTTTTAACTCATCTAGAGAAAAAAAATTGAGATCAAAGATTACAGGTTGATCCTCATTAAGACAATGCAGTTTTTCCCCCACTGTCATCTCTCTCAATATCCAGCCTGTATTGGGTGTCAGCCGCTCTCAGCACAGACTGAGAAAGCATATGGCGGGCGGTGCTCGGACTGAGCCAGCTGACAGCTTCACTCTGAGCGGCAGAAACCGCAGAGAAGAAAGAGATGGAGGTCTGTCTTTCTCAGCTTGAGGCTATTGTACACACACACACACACACACACACACACACCGAGAGCAGACAGTGGGGAGGGCTGAAAAGTCCTCAAGTGAATGAATGTACACACACCACTACAATATGGTGATCTTACGACTCTTCTTAAGGCACTTACGGTGATATATTAAACGTTAAAGTCAGCTTAAGAGCCCAATTTTAAGCTAGTATTTCTAAATACGTCACAATTTATCAAGCTATATCAGGGCATTGTTACATTAACCTATATTTTATTCGCCCATTTGTTTGTGTACTGAGTGTTAGTGTTTTTTCAGACATATTTGACAGTAACACTATCCGTGTGAAACATACTAAAGGAATGTAGTTCGTTTGGTAACGTTAACAGAGAGTTACAGTAACCCACCTTCCGGGAACCTTTGCGTTTCTCCTCCAAAAATTGATCCTGTTCTCGGTGGCCATACTCGGATAACACAACCCCCCTCAGACCGACACCGTCACCGGCTCCTCGCGCGGACAAACCATAGGGAAACTGTTTCTGCGTTTCACTGCCACCAACACAGTCCCTTTCTGCTCCTTCTGGTCTGTCTCTTCATGAGTTTAAACTGCCGGTAAATGTTGATATTTAGCTTTTAAATGCGATGATGTCTGATACGGAGCACTGGAAGCCGCCATCTTGGAGCACAGTGAGCAGAGCGCGTGATTGGCGGGGCAGGCGAACAGGTGCAGTCAAAGTGTCCAATGGAAGGAGAGGGGGAATGACGGTCAGGGATGCTCCGTGGACACACGACGTACAGAAACATGAGGGACACGTTTGAGACATGGTGCTGGTAGGGAGACGTCTGTTGTTGTAAAGTGTCGCTTTTGGATAAATTTGCCTCCAGGGCTTTCTTCTAGGCTGTGTGTAAGAAAAACACCAATGTTTGGGTAGAAATGAAAAATATTTCTACCAGAAAGGGCTGTCTGGCGGGAAGCTAACTTTTTTTCGAGTACTGAAGTAGCCTCCCGTTCAAATGCAAGCCGTTGTTGGGACATGTTAGCACCTGCATGTTGTTAAAATGTTTGGTTTAACCAGTTGGGTGGTAAAATGGGTGGATATATCTTCCTACAACTAGAGGACATGCCCTGGGTTCAAACTCCTGTGCTAGCAACCATTGCCCCTTTGAGAGATGGGTGTTACTCTGTGACCCATGACTTGAGTGTGACTTCCTTATAATACATCCATGGTTTTGGCTCTGGAAAGTTTTGGCATTTCCGCTGTTTTTCACTAGGGGAGACCGGGGTTGGTTGGGACACTTAACGCTGTTTTCCATTGAAAAGTTGTGCTCGAAACTGTTCCCTAAAAAGGAAATAGTGCTCTAGTGTGTTTGCCATTTTGTAGTAGTGTTTGAATTCTCAGTGGTTAATTTCATACACTATGTAGTGCACTGTAAAATACTCACAATGCACAGCAAATTTGATTGTACATGCATTTAATTTCTTCTTAAATCACACATTTAAGAAAAAATGACAATAAATCTACCCTGTACCTTGTACTTTGATGTACCCTACATTTACTCCCGTATACCACAATGCAATGCAGTCGTGTATTTCTGTAGGAAGAAAATTCCAGCGTAGTGAAGAAGTCTGTTTGGTTATTCCCAAAATAGTTCACTATTTAATACAAGCTACATAGAGAATAGTGAGTGAGTGAGTGAGCGTTCCAATTGCACAAAACCAAACACAGAAGAACAAAAACATGACAGACAGTGACGAACTGATGTTTCTGTGGCTAGTCCATGGACGGCCGCACTATCAGAGGGGCTCTCTCCAGACGCATATGAGCGAAACAGGAAAAACTATGCATAAAGTAACAGACGCCAATATATTTTTTATTTTATGACATTTTTATTAAGTAAAAAACAAAAACAAAAACAAAAAAACAGGGAAATGCCCTGAAAGAAAGCATAAAAATCTGCAGTATTTAGAAAAAACTATTTTTGTAACTTGTAAAAATGTAAAATTGTTTAAAATATAAAAAACAATGAAAGTTCTCTGGAATTTTTTTTGATGACAATGAGCAACTAAAGAAGAAATGACCCAAAAGTTAGCTAGAAATTAATAAAAGGAAAAGAAAATTACATGAAAATTAGTTTTAAAAATGAATAAATATAATTTAAAAAAGTTAAAAAAAAGAGGGAAAATGACCTGGGAAAAGTGCTTGAAAATTTTAATTATGTAACATAATTTCAAATATGTAATAATAATCATATTAATATAGTTTTCCCTAGCTTTTGTCTTTTTCCCCCTTGACATTTTCCCCTAGCTTTTTTAATATAATTCCCTAAATCTACTGATTTCTTGAAATTTGTGTAACATTTTTCTTTAAGCTACTCATTGCATTTTCCCATGTTTTTAGAAGAATTATAACCAATTTGGTCAGGGCTCAAAGGCTTAAATACTTGTGAGAGGTGTGTGAATGAAGCACAAGAAAAGCACTGTTGATCCAGGTTTCAAAGGGTTAAGCAAAAAGAAGGAAAATACAAAGTCTGAAATAGCAGCTCTCCTACAACTATTACACACTAAAAAAACACAAATGAGCACACAAATCAAAATACTTCCTCTGCCCTTGAATCTAATTTAATGCCACTTCTCTCTTTTCCCACATGCTGCAGTTATGTCCTCTGTCCACACGGGGGCAGAAATTACCTTCCTCAGTTAGAGTGCTTTGGTCAAAATGAAACCAGTTGAACTACCTTATATTTACTGTAAATGTTTGAAAAGTGAGTTTAACAACAGATAGCTGACAGCACATGGCGTCACAGCCATGTTTAGTCTAAATCATGTGTATACAGTCAGTGAAATGACATCAACTGACTCACCTTTTGTTGATGAACTACAGTAAATCATATTATTTCCATCATTGTTTATCAGATTCAAAGGACCCCAGTGACTTAGACAGGACGTTTTCTTGTCCCTTTGCCCTATTCAAATGCAGGCAAATGGAGGTTTTGGAGACATGACAGAGTTTCCTTTTACATGCCAGTGTATATTTGAATTGCAGGTGCTCTCCTGTGTCTGTTTGTTTAGGGAAATCACTGTAGTTCCCCACCTGCCCTCACCTCCTCCAGTGTGCAACGAACTTCAACTGACAAAATCCAGGTGAGAGTTTATATTTTGGTCACTTTTTGTACTACTGTGGTACTTTTAAAGGCTGTGAACAAATATATGTTGTGGATCTCATGCTGTTGTGAGTGGAGAACAGTTCCATTCACACATATTTTGGGATTATCCATTGGACTTTCTTTTTTTTTTGGAGAGAGAAAGGGAGATTTTGAACTTTGCCTCAGGCGGGTCTTGTGACGTTTTGCCACTGGGATGCTTTTGGTGTGGCCAGCTTCAAGTCATTGGCTGAGAGGAGATACACTTATAGAGTCACAAGGCAGGACAATAGGGGACTGTGTGTGGGACTGCTGGAGTTGCCTGGGGCACCAGAGTTTGAACTTTGAACTTTTTCTTGACCACCAACTTATTTTTTTTTAAGATGGGAGAAACTCTTCTTGAGCACATCATGAAATATGATTTTTAACTTTAAATCCCCAAAAGATAATTTTATAGTTAAGTCTCTTCCTGCAGAACACGCTGGCAATAAGCGTCTTTTCAAAATAAGTGTAAAATGTGCCGTCTCGTAGCACATGCTCAGTGGCGTTAAAGCCCCCAGCTATATTTTGGTTTGTGTGCCCCCCCCCTGTTTTGCTCCTCCTCTCACCCCTGAAAGGATAGCATTGTGACCCTTTTTTTTCCTGAATGCTTCAGTGTCAACAAAACTGCTCCGACAGCATTCTTTAAGAAAAGGGGAACTTTATATCTTTGTTGTCCTGCCATTGTGGCAGTTGCTCAGCTCTGAAGTTATTTTAAAGTTCAGAGAACTTTTGGGGAGTCAAAGTTAAAAGTAGTTAAGGACGCAGAACATTTTGAGAAGTTTTTTAAGTCAGATCCAAGCTTTTATAGGGAGTTTGTTCAAAGCTTTTATCAGAGGAGGTAAGTTTTTTTTTCTTCTTGTCACTCATATTAACTTTGCTCTTTTAGTCCTCTAGGAATTAAAAGCGCTATACAAATAATTATTAAACAGTTCATAGCTAAAGCTATTATGTAATTAGAAGCAGATACATTACTAACAGACGTTTTAAGTGTGTTTTATTCTAAAGCTTTTGTCAAGAATTTTAGCTTCTCCTTTAAAGATATTTTATGATAAAACTGTGTTTCACAATTTTGTCATTTAGCGTCTGTTTATACAGCAGCTTCCACGTGTGGAAGCTCTCAGGAGGGGTTATATTTGTTAACAAATGCTTTAAAAACACTTAAATCTGTGTACAAATACAACATAGTATATTTTAGGGGCGATTTACACAGCAATGATTCTCGCATGAAATGTTAAACTTTTGATATGGTTTGGCCTTTTGTTATCATGAAAACAATGTTTTGGGGGCTTGAAAATGCAAAGTTTTGAAACCAGGTTCCAGATTGTAAACTTTTTAAAACACCACCCCTTCTGTCGCTGTGTAAACTGGCAATTATGAGAAAAATGACATCACAGCTGCACTATCAGGTGTGTCATTACACAGTTACATCGCCAGCTAATGGCCTGGCATGCATACTACAGCGCTTTTGGTTGTTTTTGTGGATCCCTGTATACAAGGATCGTTTTCACAGTGTCATATCATATGAACACAGATTTTTTTTTAAATGCAAAAGAGAGACTTTTTCGTTCTATCGTAGGGCCGTTTTCGTCTAAATGTGGCCTTACGCAAAGATTGTATAAAAATAGTGGATATAGCCTTATTAATCACCTATATGTTTGTGGACTCCCGTTTTTAGGCTTCAAGTTTGTCATTTTGGCTGTTGCCATTTTGGATTTTTGATGACCATGTTTGCATGAGAGGTTGGAGCTGTGGAGGAGCGAGGGGTGGATCCGACTCAGAGATTGTGGCGATGCTTCGCAGACAGCTCTCACTCAAAGAAGCTACACCCTTTATTACGTGTAACTTTAAGCCTTAATAAAATGTAAACATGTGAGTTATAGAAAAATTCACCCCTCGTACAGTTGTCATAAATGGGGACAGCTGTACTTTTGCCGAGTACGGCTACGTGCGGCCAGATGGCTAACTTCCAGTTCAGTGCTCTGCTAACTTGATTAAGGATAAAATGATTGAATCATGCAGCTCTTTTAGACTTTTGAAATGTTATTGGACCAAATGGATCAAATCCCAATAGCGAAACAGTCATTTCTTGTGAGTTTTGATGCTTGAAAAAAATGTATCCACTTGTTTACAGACTTCTTTTTCACAATATAGGTAAATGATAAAAAGTCTTTCTCTCTGGCATCACGTGACAAACCTGGATGGTGTAAGTCCACTTTTGGCCACTACGTAAAATTTGTATCAAATCTAGCCACTGTTCCTGGGGGCCTGGGTATACTGCTGCCTTAACGTGCTCCTCAGAACTATAGTATTTACGATTTGCGAGCACATGAACAGCCCTCTAAAGTCATAATTATGAGTGGGAATTTGGGAAATTTCGATGATACCCGAGTTACTGAGTTGTGATATTTGTGTGACATTTCAGGGCAGTAGAAATGTTGGAAAGTGTTGAAACAGTGTCAACAATTGACAGTAAAAAATGATGTATTTTGTTATTTTGTTCCTAGTAGCTATTATTTACTTTTAGAAGTTGCAAATTCTAATATATGCATCTGTTAGCTGTAGCAAACAAGCAAACTTTTAAGCATGCTAAAAAGCATGCTCTCAGCATTAAAATGTAACCCATCTTCTTTGTAGTTTCCATGTTGTTCACACTTTTAGGACCTCAAAGCTCATGAATACAACACAGTCAGAAGACAGACTTCCCAGCTGGGAAACTCTGACCTTTCGACATCACATGAATGCAGCAATAACAGCATTTGATTTATTTGTTCTTGGAGCCAGCCTCAAATGGCTATTAGAGGAACTGCAGTTTTTGGCACTTATGTATTGACTTCATTTTTCAGCACCAGAAATTGTAAATGTTCAATACTGTAGGTGGTCTTAAAGTAAAGTGCTGGCGATAATTGTCTTTAAGTTTTGTAGTTTTACACTTTTTGCATGAAAAGTTTGTCCTACATTAGTCACATGAGGACATTGTTTTGATGGCACAAATAAAAACACACAACAAAAACATTTAACTACACTGAGGACTTTGTATTCTGACTCTAGTGAAATGTAATTTCATTTGTCAAGAAAGTGGTTACACTGTGGCGGATGATTCAAGAAGAAACACTGATTTTTTGAGTTTCCTCTTCAGGCACATGGTGATGTACAGCCGAATTCTTCATCTCAAGGTCAAAGGGTCACCAACAGCTGTGCTTCCACGCTCTGACCGTGACCAGGCCATGAAGAATGGTGAATTCTCTGAGAAAGGTAAGACCAATGTTCTATAGTGAGGAGGTCTGCGTGTGTTTGAAGGGTTGTGTGTTTACTCTCTCCTCTTTATAGCTTTTCATCTTCATATGATGCCATGTTACTGTAGAACTACAATGCACAGATTAGTCTGCTTTAGACATGGGTGGTATCACAGTATACAGAAGTATTCCAGGGTATTAAATCCTTTTTCAATCCGCAAACAAATACAACCAAACCTGAATAAATGTCAGTATTCTATATGTTTTCAGGTTGTCTATGCGTCCGTCCATTCACATCCGTCCCACTATCATGAATGCAATATCTCAGGAACATCTTAAGGGAATTTTTAAAATTTGCACAAACGCCCACTTTGACCCAAGGATGAAGTTATTGAAATGTGGTGGTCAAAGGTCACTGTAACCTCACACAACAGGTTTTTGGCCATGACTTAAGAATTTATGCCCTAATTATTTCACAAAAAAATCTGACAGAATAAAGCGATGAAGTGCTGACATTTTTTAATCCAAAATTCCACAAGAATGGCCAAGCCTCCAAAACTGAAAAATGAAGCCAAAACTGCAGATTTCTTTCTTTTTGAAATTTCACCCATTGAAATTTTATTAAGACCCAAAGTTAGGCATATTTAAGGGTGGGGTTGCTTGAGCGATAAGCTGTCTGTAAGACGACACCTTGGACTCTCAGGCCACCTTTAGATGAGAACAGCCTTACTAAAAACAGAAAAGTCTTTCAGTGATTACTTTGTGAGAATGACTGACTTTGTGAGCGACAGAAGGGGTTGTGTTTTCAAAAGATTACACTCTGGAACCTGGTTTCAAAAGTTTGCATTTTCAGGCCCTTAAAACGCCGTCTTTGTGTGAGTGAAAGGCCAAACTGCAACAAAATTTTAACGTTTCATTCGCAGTGAATACATTAATTATTTTTACATTCTGTTTTCCACCAGCACAAGAATTAAACACCCATTCCTTAAATAAATGCTAAAAATGTTCACAAATAGTTTCAAACATTTATATGCACAAGTAGTATTACAAAAGCAAAGGTTATTTGATTAAAGCACCTGAATGTAGAGATAAATACTATCAGAATTCTGACATTTATTTAAGTTGGCTTTATTTGCAAAATTATTTCACATTTATTCCTTTTGGGTAGTTTTTGTTTGTAGATAGGAACACACATTTGTGCATACTAAAATGTATTTCCATTTTGGATTTTTAAATTTTATTTTTATTTATGGCTCATGAAACACACGTTTGTCACAACTATTGACACTAATGTCCCTCCATACCGTCCTGCTGCTGTGACTCAGCCCAGGTGTTGCTGTAACCTCACACATGGCTGATTTTACACCCCTGTGCCCGCCTATGGCACATTAATCCTCAGATAGCACTTTGTAATGTGGGGTAGAACGGTGTGAAGGGGAAGGCTGACCCACGCTCTCCTTCAACACCTGGTGGTCCTTGGTGTGCTCAGTGTGAGCCTGATGAAAGAAAGAAAGAAAAGAAAGTATAATCTTTCCTCTGCTTGATCTTGAAGATGGTTCTGTAATGTTGCTGCCTTGGAAGGAATTAAGGAAATCAAAATATTTTTTAATATTTTAAGCATTGTATTGCTAAAATTGAAATGAGTCGATATGGATTATGATTCGTTTTTGTTTTTTTAAACAATGTCTTTATTGGGGTTTTCAATTGTAACAGACTTTACATATAGATAAAATAGTCTTGGGAGCAAATATGGTACCATAAACTAAAAAAAGGCAAACCGAAAACAAAACAAAACAAAACAGAAACAAAAAACAATAAAAAAAATAAATAAATAGATAAATAGATAAATAGCTAAAAAAAAGGAAAATTGATAGATAGATAGATAGATTCCTTTTGTAATATATGTTTTTCCAAAGCAGTGCATATTGATAAATCTTCAATATAATGCTACTTTTACTTCTTTTTGTGTAAAATATTTTCTACTACAGTGATGTTTTCATATAGGAGGTTTGTGCAAGAGAGAGGTTGTTGGCAGTGGCAGGAGAAATCATAGTATTGCTGTGAAGATAAGACTTGATGTGTATTTATTTTATCCATGCAGTAGATTTGCATGAATCTACATATATTGTGTGTGTTTGTGTTATACTGAGAGAGAAGAAGAAGAGAGGATGTAGTGTGTGTTTTGTGCTGTGCACTTATCGTAAAACAACCCTTAGACAAAGTGTGGCAATGTTTACTGCTGCTGTGCTTTTAGCAAATATCCATCTTTACCTCAGTGTCGTTATCACCCTACTTATTATGGATTCACAAACAACACACACACACACAGGAAACCACCCCCCATAGTCATTCCAGTTGACACACTCGGTTTAGCTTTGCGAGAGATTGTGTGTTCGCATGTGCATCTGTGAGTGTGTGCATGTGTCTCTTTGTGTATGTTAGTGTGTGTAACTCTGTGTGTGCCCAGTAGACTGAGTTATGAGCGTGAATGGAGTGAATGGTATTTGACCATGTGCATTGTGTTTTATGAGATGAGCAGGCTTTAATGACTCTGTCACCAGTAAATGGGCTCTGATTTGTAGCACAGCTGTCGCTCCTCTCTCTGATCAACCCGGGCTTTCTGGAGACACACACACACACACACACACACANATGACTCTGTCACCAGTAAATGGGCTCTGATTTGTAGCACAGCTGTCGCTCCTCTCTCTGATCAACCCGGGCTTTCTGGAGACACACACACACACACACACACACACACACACACACACACACACACACA
>NC_056470.1:1564252-1663684 GCF_008729295.1 Plectropomus leopardus | reverse complement strand
ACACACACACACACACACACACACAGAGCAAATATTCACCCCACACCTAAACATCCACATTAAACCATATATGCCCACAGTGCAGTTGATGTGGATTGGGATTCTGGCACAAACAGTCTCATTAACATGTGTTGTCGATACAGAAAGTAATTGCAATCTGAAGTCTAATCAGAGAGAAATTACAGCTGTTGAGATGCCGGTAGCAGTCAGACATTAGATCTCATATCCAATCAATGCAACTATTCCTCAGAGAGACCGCTGATCTATAAGGTGGGATTGGTAGTGTGGCTTTGATCCCATTTAGTGGATACAGTGCAGATGGAGTTATGTTATTTATTAACACGGTGTGCAGATGTAGGAGGGGGACTCTGGTTGGGGCAGCAGGGAGGTGTTGGGAGTTCCTCTTCAGCCAAAGAGCCAATGTCTCCATGTTTCCAGGCGTACATCTGCTTAGATATCCTCCAAGGGCTCTGCTGTGTAGCTGGGCCTTCACTCTTCCTGTTGAGGGGGGTTGAATGGAAAAACAGTTTGACTGTAGGGATCAATAACATATCACAATAATGAAGTGATTTCATCTGTGCCTGGGTCAAGAGTCTGGTGTAGGTTTATTTTCCTGTGTAAAAAGGGGCATGTTTCGCTAATAAAGAACTTTAAAATAAGAGTCGTTTTTAACTTAACTTAAATTTTCATTACAACTGACAGTAGTGATATATTTGATAGTAGGGGGAATTTTAAGCTACATTCTTCAACCTTGACCGGTAAAGGTTTGCTCGTATAGGGAGTGTATTCCAGACTGAAGAAATATTACTCAGTAGAAGAAGTTACATCATGACGCATGTGTTTCATGTGTTTTGTCTCTGGTGATGGAGCTTGCTTTCTGTCCAAAGAGAGTGAATGAGCCATGTCAGTGGGTGGGTTTCATGAACCCTCAAATTGAAATTGCGATTATAAAATATGCCTGATGGAAACACGTCAATTTTGAGAGAAACTCCCATTAATCGCAAAAAAGTTTTTAAGCTTGCATGAAGTGGTATTTCAGGTGATTTAAAAAAGCCATATTTAGCAAAATTGCAATGGAAACACTTTTTTGGCTTTTCTAGGTCACATGATGCTATGACTGTGTGCTTGTCAGTAGGAACTGGCTCCCTCATGATGCAGCAGCAGCTACAGCAGTTATTGCATCACATTACTCTTCAAAAGTTGAGCGGATCATCAGGAATTTTTGAATCCACAATTCCTCCGCTCCCACTTAAAAGGGGCTTGCCTTTCCATTAACACTTGCATAACACTTGCATAACACGCCTATGTCACCTTCGACTGGAAATAATGACAGCTAGTGTGGTGGCTGCAATAGAAATAAAGTTGCTAATGTTTTCAACATCCATCACCATGCTTCTTGTAATGTTATGGTGAGAAGAGAAGTCGCATCACTCAGTGAAAAAGCAGTCATCTTGCAATTGTGATTTATTGACATTTCGAAAATATTGCTAAAAGTGGATTTAGACCGTTGACTGTTTTTTCACCATTTTCCTATTTTAAAATTTTTTGGGCGGGCCTAAAACCATAGCTCGATGATGCAATGGAGCTACTTAGCATAACCCCGGCCCTGACAATGTAGCAGTATAAAAATGAGAAGCATCATTAGCATAGTCACGTGATTCCCGCTCCTCCAGCGGACACGCCCCCAGAGTTTCAGATCAGAAAATACTGTGCATTTTTTAGGATTTTGAGACCTTCTATTACAGACTTGGCAATTTTTTTGGTCATTCAAATTTGGTCAGGTGTTTAATAACACATCTTTCTGTGATGTGACAAACTCGGAACAAATTTTATTATCACTTTTCCCTGACTTTTAGTTTTGTGCAAATCTGTAATGGAAACCCACCCAGTGTTTGACGTTTGAACTGCAGAGTGAGTACTCTTTACTTTCAAGCTACTCTTTGGTACAAAGACCTGTGGAGCTCCAGGCAGCGGCACAAAGGAGGAGAGATCTTCTGCTTAGAAGTGGTGAATTTACAGCTCACAGCCATTTAATGCCATACAGTCTCTGGCTTTTGTTTGATATCTATTGTCAGCAAAAAATGTTTTTGCACATTTACGACCCATCAATAGTGCCTTTAGTTTGTTTGCTATATTATGTAAATACCCCTTTCACACTGAATGTCCCGTGGAGCCTGTTCAAACTTCAAACTTTGTGTGGAAAACAAAATGAATCACTGAATATTCGTAGTGAACAGCCACATCTGTTTCGACTGACATAGTCCTGAGTTGGTTACAGCCGTAGTAAATTGCCCAAATATGTAGAAATCTTTCGTACTTTTAGAAACACTTTGGTTTTTGGGGCAACCCTCTTGCAGGTAAGGGGTTCTCAGGGTGGCTACAGCGCTGCCTTGTAAAAGCAGTCATATTCCTAGATTTTATTTGCTGGCCTATTTGACTTTTGACCTTTGGGTTTTCTCTCTCTGTATGTTTTCTGTTTTAATTTGTTACTCAGTAATAAGTTGGGGAACACACGGATTCAACAGTAAAGGCCTTGGGGACTGTTCAGAGCTGCTCCATCAATTTTAGATATAGACTCTAGATTCTGAAGTCTGAAACTGACTGCATTATTCTAAAACTAAACTTTGTAATATATATGAATCAGTTCTCCCATGTGTTATAGATGGGGTTGTGCCGAAGGATCGCTCTCACAATTATTTTGGCACTGTCCAGCACTGGCTAATTTCTGGTATGAGATATTTAATTGGTTTCAAACGCAATATAAAATAAACATTCAGCCAGATTGGATTTTGCCAAATTATACTGCCAAATTGTATTTTTGGCAATATAGGACAAACACAGGCTCTCAATGCAGGCATGATTGCAGTTAAACAAAGGGGAAGTCTGCTGATTTGTCTTTTATCTGTTATTCTCTGTAAGGACACTGGGTGCTTCATTTCTGTGTGTTTGTGTGTGTGTGTGTTTGTATGTGTGCGTGTTTGCATGTGTTGTATTGTGAACAAAAAAAAAGAAAAGTTAAAGGCCTTTGCACATCAATTCAGTACATCAGAAATACACAACAGCAATGATGATGCTTAAAGCAGAGTGCAATTTGATATCTGCACAGTATCATTTCAAAACTCAGGTAGCTGGGCAGAGTAAGGACAGCTCAGGGAGAGTTGGAAATTGTACAGGTGTCTGTACGGCCGAGTGTTGGAGATATCGGCCATAGAGATGTCTGCCTTCTCTCCAATATAATGGATCTGGATGGCACTCGACTTGTGATGCTTAAAGTGCCAAAAAATACATTTTAAAGATTGGCATCCGTATCACTGCGCCAAAGGAAGCGTGCATCTACTTATAGATGAGAGGCTCGAGCTCATTACAGCACAAAGTTAAAACTTTAATGGCATCCTCCTCGGGTGTCTTTTAATGTTTTCTAGCTTGGTGGTGCAAGGTGAGCTGTCAGTAGATGTACTCTGTCTTCTGCATGGTGATACAGTTAGTGGGTGTAGTTTAGTAGAAAGAAAGTAGTTCCTACATGAAACTGCTCACATCAAGATCTGTGGATTATCTTGATTAACTGGATCATGATTTCTGGAAGAGACACTGCTGTTGAGTTTCTCAGATGATTTTTTTTGGTGCTTTGACAACCAGCCCAGGGCCATCTAGCTACATTATATTGGAGAGATGGCAGACATCTCTATGGCCGATATATCCACAACTCACACCAAAACTACTTATATTCATAGATGGCACTACAGGTAAGATGAAAATATTTATTTTTGATTTGAGGTGACCTTCCTTTAATCCTTTAAAACCTGGATTGAAGTCAGTTTCCTTGTTCTGCATTCGTAAGTTTTTCCACTAGCATTTAAACCTCAGAAACTTGAGAAAACTGGTATGATTTCTTTCAAAAACATGAAAAAAACATAATGAGCATCTTGGCAAGAAATGCCCCACAACTGCAAAAAAAAAAAAAAAAAATTGTAAAAGGTGACAAGGAAATGATTTAGAAATGAGCTGGGATGGATTATTAGATATTATTTTCTTTTTAAAAAGAGGAAAAGTCCATTTATAACTCTCTTACTTATATATTTAAATTATCTTATTGAAAAAAGGAAAAGAAACATATTTACATTTCATGTCTTTTTTTTAGGTTGGTTTCTTGTTCTTCTTTTCCCCTTTTTGCTTATTTTCTTGTAAGTTTTTACAAATTTTTTGCTGATGTTTGGGCTATTTCTTGTTAAGCTGCTTATCGCCCTTCCATGTTTTTGAAAGAAATCAAGCCAATTTTATAAGGGTTAAAAAAACCTCCTCCAGAACCACAGAAGAGACCTGTTTGGCCGTATGATACTTCTTACAAGTATCATATCATTTTTGAATGAATATCGTGTTTAAAAAGGGGATAGCTCTTTTAAATTATTTTTTTGCTGAGAATGTTGTGGCTCAGTATTGATCAAACCTATCAAACCTTAAAATCAGCTAGATTAGGATTCTTTTGGATGTTTGGTAGAATTGTGAGTTTGTGTGCTCCTACACTGTTATTATATCTTCTCACCAGCAGATGTCACTGTTGCAAAGTATTTCTGAGTTTTCCAGGTTTGGAGTCCACAGTTTTTTTCAGTTTTGCTTTCCAGCAGTCGGCCCTCTTCACTTCACTTCACCGCATCAACTTACAGACATTCAAACAGATGCATTGATCTCGCCATCTGTCTTGTTTACTCTGCAGACTCAGAGCTTACTGACAGCGTAACAGGTGTGCCCTTTTCATTTCACAGAAATGTCAGTGCAATCTTGTGATGGTGTGTATGAAGTGTGTGTCTGTGTGAACTCATAGCAGGTCTGTACATTATCAAGTTTGGAATGATTCCCCATGTTCTTCCCTCTCTCTGAGTGCATTGCGTCTCTTACTCCTTTGCCTCTGTGCTCATTTAGCGCCGAGCTGCAGCAGCAATTCCACTCATGTCTGCTGCACCTTGTTGACTTTAGCCTCATTAGAAGGCCAAATGAATATGACGAGTTGTGACATTAGGCTACAGCTGGAACAAATGTGCCAGCCGCTCACTCTCCAGCCCCGGCCAATTTCTCTCTCTCCCCATTTCTCAAACACACACACAGACACACACAGACACACACACAAACGTGGGCCCACTTATTTTTCAGGGACGGGCTCGGTGGGGTTGATGGGTTTGCAACAATATTGGAAATGTAGATGGGCCTGTGTTTTGAATTGGATTGCACGCTTTGATGCAGAGACAGATTGTAAACTGTGATTTTATTAAATCCTTCATTAGGATTCATCAGTGAGATTGGATCAGAAAAAGGTCACTGTGCAGATGCGCCCCCCACCTCTCTCTTCTTTGCTCCATCCCCCCTTATATATACCCTCCTCCCCTTTCTCTCTTGTTTACCCCCTCTTTCCCCCCTCTCTCTCTACTCAGCCAGAGCATCGGGGACTTGCTCTCACCTCACGCTCCCCTTTTCCCTCGCTAGCCCTTGCCCGAAACAAATTTGCGATGAAAATGGGAAAAAATGATCATCATGGGCCTGCTAGAACATGTGCGCACACACACACACGCACACCCTTCCCCCCCTCCGCCCCTCCCCCTCCTTCTCCTCCTCCTCACAGCCATCTAGGCTGGCGCCAGTGGGGACGCCTGTGCCACAAATCATTTGTATACTCTCATTTCTGCGAGCGGCCCGAGATGTTGCTTACTGCTTAGCGAGCAGATGACTTTCAGAAAGAGGAGTGAATTGGGAGGGAGGGATGAAGAGATGGGGAGATGAGGAAAGAGGAGCAGGAGGGGGGGGGGCAAGTTGCCAGTGTGCAAGTACATCTGTGGGATTTGGATCTGAAATTGAGAGGGAAATTGTGCGTGCCATATGACAAGCTCTACAAGAAGGGTTTTTTTGTGCACCCATATTGTGTGTGTGTGTGTGTGTGTGTTTTGTGTTTCAGAATGAAGCATCTGGGTTGTTTATTGAATCACCTTCGCCATTGTCTGCATTCCCTACTATTATCACTGAAAGAGCTGCAGCCCCCCCTTAACAATAAGGAAATGGGAAATGTGGCGCACATATTGTCCGTAGCCAGTGTTTGGTCATCTTTGTCTCTCTCACATGTGCGCACACACACACACACACACACGCACACCCTTCCCCCACCCCTGCCCAGTGTGAGACATCATGATTCTTCTGGTACACTGAATACATTCTCCATGCAGTCTGAGCATTTGCCCATGCAGGCAAACATGTGACACAACCAGGAAGAGTATTATTTCACCTCCAACAAAAACACACACACTTAAATCCCCAGGTTCATAAAACAACCACCTATAAGTGCATGCATGCACAGATACACTTTTACCCTCGTGTGTACACAAACAGTCTGAATGCTTGTGTGCCTCCACCCTCCCATACACACATAAACACACATGCCCCGATTCTCACATAAATATGCGCATACACATGCTCATACGCACAAACGTCACCTTCCTGCATACAAACATAAACACTCTTTCACTGTCTCTCTCACCCCAAGCCCGCCCATCCACCCACACACTAACACACACACACTCTCGTGTACACATGCACACACACTCAGAGTCAGGTTCATGTAGAGTAAATATAGAGCGGAGACACTGTGGCACAGTGACCTGCAGAGGAACCCGCACACTTTGCCTGCTAGTTCCACAGGGCCCTGTGCTTTCAGGAAAGCCATGCAGTATTCATGGCTCAGTCACAGGGATCCATGAGGCAGGATGGTAGAAAAAGAAAACGCGGTGGAAGTGCGCTGTGAGCAACTCAGTAGGGCACTGTTAGTGTTACACAATCTGCATCCAAGATCCGCTGTGTGTTTTTGTGTTTTCTGCTCGAGCTGTGAAGTGGAACGGCTTCCTTTCCCAAAGTGTACATCAGTTTGATATTTGAGGATTCAGACTGTGTTTCTTTTTTTTGTGTGTATGGATGCATCTTTATACACTGCTACACGTGTGCATTTGTGTGTGTGTTTGATTGCCTGTTTCATGTGCACGTGTGGTTGGGTGTTCATGTTTCATGTGTTTGTATGTGTCCTCTTTACGCTCTGCTGCCTGCTTTGAGAAATAGGTCCATTCCTCATTATTACCCCAAAGGCTGTCTGAGTGTGGACTATTTCAGACACACACACAAACATACACACATACTTGAACACACACGCACATGCAGAGGGAGCTCCCTGTGACCCACATTCATCAGATCCAACCCTGTGGGGCCTCCAGGGAGCTTCAGGGGAGTCGTGCCCCCAGCATGGTGCACCGTGGCAGCAACTCTGAGATATGCAGCCCCTGAACCCTGGTGCTTCCATCCAGAGGAGCATGCTCACTTCGAGCTCTGATTTGACCCTTAAAGGATAGCTTCACAAATATTTCAAGTCTATCATATCCTCACATAGAACTCATAAACTCACATACCAAAATGTACAAGAAAACTGTTTTTGGTCACTGTAACTATTCCTTCTGCCCACATGCCCGTGATAAAGAGATCTCTTTCCAATGTGATTCCAGTGTAAGAGATGGTGACCAAAAGCCACAGATTTAGGTCTGTGCACAAAGTTCAGACAAATTTAATATTAAGCTTCAGCAGCAGACAGATAATGTGGATATCCTCTAAAATGTAGTATTTTAGTACAAAGTCACTCATGAAATATCATGCAGGGTGCTGGAGACCAATGTGCTGGTTTGTCATGATTATCCTGATTTGAAGCCTACTGTCTCAAGTCCCAACAAATATCTGTCAAACATTTAAATGTCCTGGTTTTCACCACAGTTAAAATAAAAACAAGATTGTTCTTGTTTCCAGCGCTTACAGAGTTGTTTATCATGTTCTGTCCCACTTAACACAAAACAACAATACACCACGTATCTCAATTCAACACTATTACGTCTTTTCTTTATGTCATTCAGTCAATGTGCTGTTGTCAAGACTGTTGCTATGACGCTTGCAGCTCTGTCTGATAGAACCTGTCAGTCTATTCAAAAGAGCTCCAGGAAGCTTACTCTTTTTTTCTGTAAAGTTTCTGAAATAAAAATGTTGCAGACACTGCTCAAGTACAGTTTTGGTTCCACACAGTGGAAATGCTTATACAAAAAAATCATATTAAGACAGCCAAGCATAATTGGTGGCTAAAGGTAGTACCATTGCAACCCACTTCAGTTGGGCAAACACCTGTAACAAGCATCTGAAGTGGCAGGAGGGGACCTTTCGCTACCATCTGGTGAGCTTTCAATTCACAGATTGTACAGCTGGTCTTATGTGTGGTGTTATTATACAGTTTTCAAATGTTTTGGTGGATTTTTGGAAACATAACGTAATTTTTCCTCTGCTGAGGTGCTGTCCATGGTGCTGACAGGTGTGCTCAGTTGGTGCACTAAGAAGTGAAATTATTATTGTCCATCCTGATAATAACGACTGTAGTGTGTGCATAAAGCACATGCATGAGTGCATGCATAAAAGTGTGGTAGATTCAGGGTCTTAGTTTGGGGGTTTGAAAATATGCTTATCCTACCTCCGGTAACGACGAAGATCTGCCCCAAATCCATCCATGGCAATCCATGCTAGAGTTATAGATTATGATTAGTTATGAATAATTGTTAACAAATAAATATACAGGTAAATTACTGTATGCAATGTTTTTTGTGCTACTTTTACTTTCAGCTTTTCAGACTAATAAATACACAATAGAAACCCATAAAATGGTAAGAAAATAATACTCACACATATTTTACTTATACGACAGAGAAATATGAATTTGAATTCAACTTTCCCTCAGTCACAAAAGACTTACAAGGCTTAATGGCCTTGTTCCTTCATCATAAAACACACTTCATTCAAACTAAAAAAAAAATAAAACTCACCAACCACGATGGTTTATCTTGGTTACTCTTGCTAGTGATCTAGTTAGTAAGTCCACTGGTCCAACCATCACCAGCTGCAGTTTGGTCGAAATAAATCCTCAATTCACCAAGTTTGATGTAAAATAATATGCTGTTATTCCCCACGGCTTCTGTCTGCCTGCTGGCTGCTGACTGTTTACAGTCCTGTAACTTCTCCCTTCACCACTAAGTGTCTCTGTGTCTGTCAGCTCAGCTGCCTGTTCCACCAGTAGAGACCGGAGACCAAGCTCTGGTGGTGCATGCTGTGTACTGCATACAATGAATTTAATAGAAAGAGGAGCACCTGTTTTTATGGAAAATCTTCGAGATTTTTTAATACTGTAATAACGTGACACCTCAAGCCTTCACCCCACGTCTGGGGACCATGAATCCAAATCCATTCGCGGCAGTTCATACATGAGTTATAAACTTCGGTTAGTTATAAATGATTGTTAAGAAATAAATGAATACACAACTAAATTACTGTGTGCAATGTTTTGCATTTTAAGATGAGTAATTTAGTTGACTATTCTGGTGTTTTTTGCACAGAAATAATATGAGGATATTAATTTTTATGAATTTTTTAAACCTTCATTAAATTATTTACAGCTAGAGAGTTTGGGGAGAAGTTTATCAATGATATATATATATATGATATATTTTCTTGACATTGACTTGCTTTGAGACAAAAATAACAAAACAAACTTCATTTCTTAACTTGCCAGCAGTGATGAGCCTGTCCTGCATGACTGCTCTGAAGCCTGTAGCTTTGTAAGGCCCAGTCAGCAAAAAAAAACAGAGACCTTTCTTCAACAAACAAATATAAACCATTGAAGCATAATGAGAGCAGTAACAAGTCATTTAAATTCAGTTTTCCGATAAGGGATTTTCAGTTGTCTTTCAGAGATGAGAGATAATGGGTGTTTTTGGATGAGCAGAGTCCTCTGTTTGTGAAATGCTGCTTTCTGGGGAAAAGTATTGTTTCCAAACTTTCCCAAAGTCTCACTGAGTCTAAAGACTTGAGAGGAAATTTGTTTATCTCCTCATTATGGATGTGAAACGTATCTCCCACCGGCACCCAGTGTTTTTTAACCGCCACTTTGTATGAGCTCAGGTGTCACACAAAGTTGTCTTGTATTGCAACAGAGCTCCACTTGTGACAGACTGCAAACTTTTCAACCAAGTTAGAGAATAGGCACTTTGATACTGGGATCTTTAGTCTGCTGCCTTCCTTTCTCAGACCAGGTGGGTGCCATTGAGAGGGAAATCTCCTCTTGGAGGGTGTAACTTTGGGTTGTAACTCATGAACGGGATGACTTTGAAAACACACAGGCTGCTGAGTGAGTGAGTTTTGTAGACACTGAGCTCCTTTGCGGTTGCGTTCTTCAGCCCTCATGAATAATTCGGCTGCACCGCTTGTCACTGTCGTTGTTGTTGTTGTTGTTGTCGGCTGTGGTGTCACTCCTGTCTGAGAGAGACGGAGGAGACAGAGGACTCTTTACACTTCAGTCTCCTCTGCACTTCCTCTTTCATTCACAGGGAGAGGAAGCAGCGGGGCTGTGTGCGGTGCGTTTGTATGCAGGGGAGAGAGAGGGAGAGAGATAGAGAGGAATCATGTCTGCCTGTCTGGTATAATGGCCTGTTTGTGCCCCAGTAATGGTTTGAAGGGAGGAGGAGAGGGAGGAGGAGCAGGCCAGGAAGGAGCAACGGAGGTCCAAAGTGAAGGAAAAACCTGCTCGCTTGTTTTTGTGTCTGAATGTGTTGATTTTGAAGGGATACTTTGACACTTTGGGAAATAAACTTGTTTACTTTCTCAGTGTATTCTCATAGAACAGATATATGATATCCTATGAAAACGCATGCACAACAGTTTGTATGATAACACGAATTAGCACCCAACAAATGACGTTTTGTCCTTAACGTAAAGTCACAGAGGTTAGGTTTAGGAGTTCACAAGGTTCCAAACATGCGTCTCCAGGGGAAATTTCGGATTTTTGTGACCCATACACCACCCCAACCTGCTTCCTTACAGGACTGCTCAGGACTGCTTCCTTGTTTACTCCTGCCAGCACATTGGCCATGTGATCACAGTCTTTCAAAATATGTGGGATATGTTTGAATTTGGTTGCATAACTTTTCATAGGAAAACATACAGTCTACTCAGTTTGTGAGAACAGCCTAATTTCGTCATTAAGAGTCAGATGATTTGGGGCGTCGAGTGGCTCAGTTGTTACAGTGTGCGCCCCCACATCGCCATCTCTCAAGCTGGCCATAAAAGCCCCAAAAAATAACTTAAAAAAGAGTTAGTTGCTTGATAATACTTTGCTACAGTAAGTATGAAGACTTTAGCTTGTACAATGAAATGCAGCTAATTTCTCAAAGTTTTCCTTAAATTATCCATATCACTATTTTCCAAGCTACTGTGGCTACTGGAGCGGCCTGGGTTCGATTTCGACCTGTGACCCTGTAATACTTGTCATCCCCTTCTCTTTCCCTCATTTTCTCTCTTGATCCTAGATCCATGCATGTGCTAGTTAGCTAGCAGCCACCTCTTTCAATAGCGCTAGCTAGCAGTAAGCTGGCAGACAATCATCAGATCTTGATGTCCGCATGCTCTCTTTTGTCATGTGGAAGTGGTCTCATCTAAAGTGGGATGGAAAAAAGATTTGTGTCACACCTCTGGTATAGTTAGTGGGTATCTGGGGCAAGACTTCTTCGTCTTCTTCAGTGTCATTTTGACTCTCTATACTCTCTATTATTCCTACATATGAAAGCAGATTAAAAAAAAAAAAGCAATAACACTTTTCTATGAAGTTAATGTGATGGAAGAAAGTCACAGAATGTTTCATGACTGTTGACATAGTGCATCAGTAAGCATTATGTGTGTTTATGAGTGCAGTCATAGAGCATTATGAATGCATTATAAATCACTATTGAATGCCCTCATAATGCATTGTAGATGTGGTCTTCATAGAAAGTGTCACCAAAAAAGCTAATAAAACACTAAATTAAAGACTGGAAATGTGGAAACAACGAGTCCAGTCTGCACATTCTTGCATTATGCCAAATCTTACAATATGGTGATGTCTATATTTACTACAATGTTCATCTGTATCTAGATAAACTGACCACAGAAAAAAACATTTCTAAGAACAACTGACTGAGTTGTGTTGGTGAAAGCACTGATTATCTGTTTGTTTTTGTGATTATGATCTAAACAGATGCTAAGCTAAATGGATGTAAGATTTTCTATAGCAACCATATCTGCTGCAATTATGCCCATCATTGTCAATGTCCACAAAATGAAAGATGTAATAAGACATCAGAGCAGCAGATGTCAATGGAAAGAAGATGCTGTCCACATGCTGTACAA
Source organism: Plectropomus leopardus (assembly GCF_008729295.1). NCBI lineage: Eukaryota > Metazoa > Chordata > Actinopteri > Perciformes > Serranidae > Plectropomus > Plectropomus leopardus. The sequence goes on along the minus strand of NC_056470.1, from coordinate 1,651,417 downwards.
TGTACACCAGCACACACACTTAACTGCTGCTGCTCATTGCTGAGAGTCTTTTATGAGGACGGTACTGTCGGCAGAGAAATGAACACCTGTGTGTGAATCATTTATGATTTCCACAAATGCAGCTGTCTACCTTCCTCCTTTCACTGGCTTGCTTATACTTTAATATCAACCAGTGCTGTACATGAGAGATGTGCCCATTTCACTTTTTCTGCACCTTCACGTGTACATTGCAGTTGCAAGAACATATAAGAACATTTTTATTAATTAATTGCATTATTGATGTTAACTTCTCCTATTAAACATCCATAACTGGTGAGCAACAAAAGCAGAGTGCCATCTATTTCTATTATTCTGGAAAGAAGGCAGAAATCTCTACGGCTGAGATCTCCAACATTTGGCAACTCATACCACAACAATCTAGGCTGAGAAACAGTACTACAGTTAAGATAAAAAAATAGGTATTTTTGAATTTTGGAGTAAACTGTCCTTTGAACAGTATGAATGACACAGCACACCAAAGCTGTAACACAATTAATAGAGCTGCAGTGAGCAGGCAATTAATCAATTATTTAATCAACAATAAATTTATCAGCAACTTTTTTAACAGTCAGTTAATTGTTTAGGTAATTATTCAAGCAAAAATGCCAGAAATGTGGTATTTACATGCTTTCCTTGGCCTTACATTAAACTAAATTTAATGTTTGGGGGTTTGGAAATGTTAGAACAGACATTTGATGAAGTCACTTTATGGTCTAAGATATTGTTACATGATTTTCACACTATTATATAGTGTTTTGGCGACCAAATGATTAATTGATTTAAACATATTTGTTAGTTGCTATACATTCTCAATTCTAACTTGTCAAATATGGCAGCTTGGTCAGTAGAAGTGGGGGAAAAGGTCGATACAGCACAGTATCGCAATATTTTTGCATGGCAATCTTATATCATTACATAGATGCCAAGTGTGAATTTTTTAATGATATAAATTATTAATATCACAAATACAAATTAAACTTTTTGCAGCCTCCTAGAATAATATAATCAATTGTTTTTTTTCAGTAAACCAGATACATTTTGCTCAAATGAAGAAGACTGAAGTGAGATGAACAAACAGAAAACTTAATCTTATGAGATAAAACAGACATTGAGAGTTTTCCTTTGGGGACATGATTTCTTCAGATTTGACACAAACATTCACTTGGACTCATCAATGAGCTAATAAGAATTTGGTGTTCAAAGATCAAGGTCAAAGTTAGCTCATAAAACATGTTTTTGGGCATAACTCGAGAACTCAAATGCTCAAATTTCACACAAATATCTAAGAGGATATAATGATAAAGTTCTGACATGGTCAGTTCTGACAGAGGTCAAAGGTCAACTGTGACATCATAATGTTCTGCAAAAAACACTTCTGGCCATTACTCAACAATATAAGTCAGGAACAGAAGAGGAGACATTTGGTCAGACGCTGAATCGGTGACACTGATCACTGGTCTGTGTAACTTGTCGAGGTATACAACCACGTGGCGACATTTCTAGTTTTGGATACATTTTTAAAAACATGTTTTTGCTTTGCCATTAAGGTTTTATAGTCTGTCAAATGAATTGCCTACAGAGTAAATTAAATTAATTAAAATTGGAATCTATAACACACATTTTAAAAAAGTGCAGGTGTGTGAGTACATTCTAAAGCCAGCGTAAGCGTGATGGGACACATGTTACAGTGTAGTGACTGTGTAGTGTCTCATCATTCAGTGCAGCATAATGTTAGGCTGCAGTCAGGGGGAACCCCATAATGCTCTCCCCCCAAAATAAAGAGAACACAATGCAGGACAAAATGAATGAGAGTAGAGAGGTGGCTGATTGGAGGTGTGTGTAAGGGTGTGTGCGTGCGATGGAGGGGGGTGAGCCTCCATTTGCATGTAAATAGCCAAACGCACCAGTTCTCCGCCGCAGGGATGACAAAGAGCATTCTGGGATTGCCTGGGCTTGTTTGTCATCCATCAGTGGAGGAGAAGATGGCGGTCAGCATGGTCAACTGAAACAACATGAGAACAACATGAGAGACAGAGGGAGAAGGGACAGTGTATGTGCGTGTTTGTGTGTGTGTGTGTGTGTGTGTGTGTGTGTGCTGGCAAATGGATTCTCCATCTTCAGCAACTAAACACAGATCAAGGACAAAGGATAGACAGTGAGCTCACTTTCACTTCCTGGCCTCTGACTGTTTATACATCTCTGTCTCTCCCTCACTCGCTCGCCCACTCGCTCCACGCCTTCCCACCATCCCCTATCTTCCCCATCTTTCTGTGTACCCTTCCATCGTATGCCATTTCCCATAACTCTGTTTTACGCCCCCCTCCTTTCTCTTCCCCTTTTCTCTTTCTGTCTCTTCTTCGATTTCCCTGGTGGACTCTTACAGTAAACTGCCTGCGTAATTTAAATGCAATGCCTTTTTTTTCAAATGGATGGCGTGCAGGACACGAGGAGGGAGAGGAGAAAAAAGGGGAAAGGGGAGGGGAGGCAATGAATCCCATTATCCCATATATCGAAAGGCTTAGAGCACAGGCTTAATGCACAGAGGCCTCAGTAAGCCAAATAAACCAACTTGGATCATGTTGTCAAAACTACAGAAACATTCGGAGGGTTTTATTTGATTTTAAAAAAAAAGTTTGTTCATTCTTTTATGTTGCACGCATTTATTTACATGTTCATTTGTGCAAAGTCTGTCACACTGTGCACCCAGGCTTGAGGTTCTCATAGTGATGGCAATGAAACACAATCAAAGTAAACCATAGCTTCCTCTCCACACTGATCCCATGTCTCACTCATACACACACACACACGCACACACAAACACACACTCATGAACACGTAGTTGCGTGAATTAATTTCTAACAGCAAATCCTCCAGTGGAACTGACGACACGGAATCACAGTTGTTATTGAACACATCGAGAGATTTTAGCAGTGTTTTTCACTGGTGGCTGAGAGCAGCGTGTCAGCTCAGCCATCATAGTTATGTGTTGCGTGCAATGACTTGTAATTGAGCAGTGATACGTTCACTTACTATTGTGTGTCGTGGATGTATTTAGAAAACAGCATGGAGGTGGGGCCTCGTTCATTTCTATGAGATCTGCTCAGTGGCGTTTGAAGCAAAAAAACGCCCCATTTCCCAAGTTTGAAAGCAGCTTCCACTTACTTAATGGTCCGCCTGCAGTGTGACATATAATATACGTGTTAGCAGTGCTTTCTAAATGATAACAAAGGTATAAAATGTCAATTATAATCATTTACCTTCCCTGTTATTTGGCAGTTGATCTCGTCCTCTGCTCGGGGGGTGAGGAGCTCCTGAAACTCATTGTTTTCCTGGTTTCTGGATATTTACAGCGACTGTATTTCTTTGTATTAGCGGCTATGCTTACACTGCTTTTTAAATCCCCAAACCTCATTTTGGGGCTGTAACTTCCTCCGGTCCTTACTCAGAGGCGACACCACTCTGCCCCAACTTTCCGCGATAAGATGTTATATACAGAAGGGTGAGGTGGTATAAAGGCGTGATATTTCCACCTTGAGCAGACAGTGTAAATGCGGCCACTGTGTCTACACAGAAGGCGTTAGCAGTATGCAGCAGCAGCTTCAGTGCTCCAGCTGTATGTATCCACTCAGGAAGGACACGTTCAGGCACACTATTGAGTTGTCACTGAGTGAGGTCACTTGAGTTTTGGCAGTGCTCGGACCAATCCACGATCACTATAATTGCTCATATAAAATTTAAGAAAAAAAAGTGCATTGAATGGTGATCCGGTGAGAGAGGGAAGTAACTATACAGCCGTGGCCAAAAGTTTTGAGAATGACACAAGTATTGGTTTTCACAAAGTTTTCTGCTTCAGTGTTTTTAGATTTTTTTGTCAGATGTTACTATGGTATACTGAAGTATAATTACAAGCATTTCACAAGTGTCAAAGGCTTTTATTGACAATTACATTAAGTTTATGCAAAGAGTCAATATTTGCAGTGTTAACCCTCTTTTTCAAAGACCTCTGCAGTTTGCCCTGGCATGCTGTCAATCAACTTCTGGGCCACATCCTGACTGATGGCAGCCCGTTCTTGCATAATCAATGTTTGGAGTTTGTCAGAATTTGTGGGCTTTTGTTTGTCCACCCACCTCTTGAGGACTGACCACAAGTTCTAAATGGGATTAAGGTCTGGGGAGTTTCTTGGCCATGGACCCAGAATTTTGATGTTTTGTTCCCCCAGCCACTCAGTTATCACTTTGCCTTATGGCAAGGTGCTCCATCATGCTGGAAAAGGCGTTGTTCGTCACCAAACTGTTCTTGGATGGTTAGGAGAAGTTGCTCTCGGAGGATGTTTTGGTACCATTCTTGATTCATGGCTGTGTTTTTAGGCAAAATCTTGAGTGAGCCTACTCCCTTGGTTGAGAAGCAACCCCACACATGAATGGTCTCAGGATGCTTTAGTGTTGGCACGACATAGGACTGATGGTAGCGCTCACCTTTTCTTCTCCGGACAAGCTTTTTTTTCCGGATGCACCAAACAATCGGAAAGAGGATTCATCAGAGAAAATGACTTTACCCCAGTCCTCAGCAGTCCAATCCCTGTACCTTCTGTAGAATATCAGTCTGTCCCTGATGTTTTTCCTGGAGAGAAGTGGCTTATGTGCTGCCCTTCTTGACACCAGGCCATCCTCCGAAAATCTTCGCCTCACTATGCGTGCAGATGCACTCACACCTGCCTGCTGCCATTGCTGTGTAAGCTCTGCACTGGTGGTGCCCCGATCCGGCAGCTGAATCAACTTTAGGAGACAGTCCTGGTGCGCACTTTCTTGGCTGCCCTGAAGCCTTCTTCACAACAACTGAATCTCTCTCCTTGAAGTTCTTGATGATCTGATAAATGGTTGATTTAGGTGCAGTCTTAATAGCAGCGATATCCTTTCCTGTGAAGCCCTTTTTGCGCAAAGCAATGATGACTGAACGTGTGTCCTTGCAGGTAACCGTGGTTAAGAGTGGAAGAACAATGATTTAAAGCACCAATCTCTTTTAAAAGCTTCCAGTCTGTTATTCTAACTCAATTATCACGACAGTCCTCGTCAACACTCTCACCTGTGTTAATGAGAGAATCACTGACATAATGCCAGCTGGTCCTTTTGTGGCAGGGCTGAAATGCAGTGGAAATGTTTTTTTTCAGGATTAAGATCATTTTCATGGCAAAGAGGGACCTGGCAATTCATCTGATCACTCTTCATAACATTCTGGAGTATATGCAAATTGCCATCATAAAAATTGAGGCAGCAGATTTTGTGAAAATTATTATTTGTGTCATTCTCAAAACTTTTGGCCACGGGCTGTATAGTCATTAACTGCAAATCTTTGAGCTGAAATAAATGAAAGTATGTAAAGCAGCCAAGTGATTGGGGATTTTCACCTATAATGTGAACAGGAGTAAATCAGTTTGCATATGTTTGTGCAACAGTTCTGTGGCAGCTTGTGTTTGAAGAGTCTTTGAATCACCAGTGGTCCACAGCATGATTTAGTTTTTCCCTTCCTGGCCTTAAAGACATTATTAATGGGGCTCTCTTTATGTGTGTGTGTGTGTTCGTGTGTGTGTGTGTGTTGTGTGTGTGTGTGTGTGTGTGTGTGTGTGTGTGTGTGTGTGTGTGTGTGTGTGTGTGTGTGTGTGTGTGTGTGTGTGTGTGTGTGTGTGTGTGTGTTAGAGTCAGCGACCCCTCTCCCGTTATTGATCTGGATTCCCTATCTTGTCTCTCTGCATCTGTTTCTTGTTGCATCTGTTTTTATCTTGGACGTAAAAGATGCCAGTCAATACCACACATCTAGCAAATGAAAAGGACTTTGCCATTTACTGTAAATAACTGGATTTTTGTTGTTGTTTTTTTTTCCTTCTGAAGTGCATTAGCTCTTGTTGCATCAGTCTTTTGTTGTTTTGATCATTTGCCCCCCCCCCCCCCCCCCCCCTCACGTTATCACTGAATTGTATAAGCCAGGATCACTCATTTTCTTCTCAAAATGTGATTTTCTCCCTTAAGGACTAATTAGCCTCGTTGCAACTGCAGGGCCAAACAGGCATAGCTAGGGTTTACTCATTATTTATGCCACTAACTTTTCCTTCAAGACAATGTTTCTGCCTTGCCATATCTTTTTGCCAGAGGAGATGATTTATTGGTTGGACTGTGGTTTCGAGTGAGTAAACTCCTTCTCTACCAGTTCAGGTGTAAACACAATAAACAACAACTGGAAACTGCAAGGAGAAAAACATCCACCAAGATGCTTTTTTAAGGCTGTCTAGACTTATATTAAAGGCCTATGAGCTACCTGTAGACATAAATACTAACAGTCAATTTTCCACACAACCAGGTAGATGTCGACACGGTGGTTAAATTCTCTCTTTTTTCAGACATGGAATATGTAACATTGCTGGCATCATCATCTATCTGTTAACCCTTAGGGCCCGCTTTAATATTACACACATTTGTATCGCTTTGCGCACAAAATACGCTTTTCAAAATCAAGCTTTAAAAAACATTATATGCAATAGTATTTTCTACTTTGTCTTAATTTTTCAACCAACATCAGGCCTAATCACAAAATATCAAATATTCATTAATTTTCAGGGATTTTAACTTTTTTACTTAACTTTAAATGCTAGGTTTTTGTCATGATGCCACCATGTTTTTATTTGAGAAATAAAACAATAAAAATTATTTTAAATTATTTTCAATAAATTACATGCTAAATATATTATTATTTTTTTATTATTACCGCTTAGGATGTGGCAATGATAAGTAGCAACAATGATTTTTATACATTATTATTTTTTTGTGCAGTGCCAGATACTCACACTCGGTTTTTGGTTTTTTTAGACTTATTGTAGGAGCTGAGCTGGAAATTTCAAGATTAAACAAAAATACTCAATCTTGTCAAAATGTATGCCATATGCATGAACACAGCCAAAATAATCAAAAAATTAAGACTGAAAAGACATAATGGGGCGCGCTTGACCAAAAAACAAAGACGTACTGCTTGACATTTGGTTTCTTGTTCACAACAAGGTGCAGTAATTTAAGAAATACTGACGTTAGGAAGAAGAGTGTTTGCAGTTCTCTCAGGCTGCATCATGGGTTTTACAACTTATTTTGCGGTTAAGGCCTAATTAATTACCAGCATGAGCGCAAGGGATACTTGCACCATCCCTCAAAGGAAATCCACTAATGCATTTTCTCATTAATTTCAGTTTAGTTTGAAAGTCGTGCTGCTTCTTTTGTCATGTCATGCGACTTGAGATGGCAACTGACATGATGATGAGTTATAGGCAAGTGGTGGGGGTCCTTAAATGCCAACACTTTGTCACATGCATTGCCATGTGATAGCAGTTGGGTTTGCATTACAGATTTGCACTTAAGTGATATTTTCAAAATGCCAATAAAACACAAGATGCAAGATGACTGCGTTTCCATTGAGTGATGTTCTGCGACTTCTCCTCTGATGATACCATTCCAAGAAGCATGGTGATGGATGTTCAAAACATTAGCAGCTTTATTTCTATTGCAGCCACCACACTAACCGTCATTATTTCCAATCCAAGGCCACGTTGGCGTGTTATGGAGCCATAATGGAAAGGCAATCCCCCTATATGTGGGAGTGGCCACGTATGAGGAATTTCTGGGAGCTGATAGTCCATGATTTTACAGAGGAATTGTGGATTCAAAACTTCTGGATGATCTGCTCAACTTTTGAAGAGTTATGTGATGCAATAACAGCTCTCGTAGCTCCTGCTGCATCATGAGGGAGCCAGTTCCCACTGACAAGCACACAGCCATAGCATCATGTGACCTAGAAAAGCCAAAATAGTGTTTCCATTACAGTTTTGCGCAATATGTCTTTTATAAATCATTAAACATTTTTGAAGTTGTTTTTTTGGGGGGTTTCCATTAGGCGTATTTTATATTTGCAATTACAATTGCGCAAACCCACCTAGTGATACCAAAGGCACCCTTTATCATCTTCATGAGATCCACTGGGCTTTCAGCTAACTCTGTTGTAAACCCAACGGGCAGTACGTGACACTGAGAGAAACTGACATAGTTTAAAGAGAAAGTTTGTGTAGACTTTGTTCCCAGGTTTAACCCCGCTTGACTTCGCACAGGTTTAAAACGGACTGCTTCAGGCACTTATTCTGGCCCACTGCCATCAGACTGTGCAACAGCAGTGGTGACCACAGACTGTCCCAGTGATGCTGAGCAGTCAGCTTCACCCTCTGGGGTTATAGTTTCTATTTTTACTTCTATTCTTATTTCAGTTTTTATATGCCTCTTATTATTATTGTTTTTTTTTAACTTTATTTATCTGTGCTTATTTTGACCTTGTGCTGCTATAAAACTGAATCTCCCCTCTGGGGATCAATAAAGGCTCATCTTATCTTATCTCATCGTATGAACTACTGAGCTGATTAGGGGAAATGGGAGGCAGGTGAGTAAGAGGGTGGTGAGGTCAGACGGTGAGGCAGGGTTATAGGGGGGCAGGAGGGAGTGGCACCATCTGCAATGACATGAGAGTTAGGCTGCATCCACACTAATACATGTTCAGTTTAAAACTCTAGATTATTTGTACGTTTACAAGACATACAATCGATAAACTGCAGTTGTTGGTACGGTTTGATTTTTTTTTTTTTTTTTTTAAGAACTTACCCGCTTACATTTTATTAAGGCCCAAACTTATGCATATGTGAGAGCAGGGCCTCTTTCAGTGACAGGCTCTCTGTGAGGCCTCACCACGGTCTGTTAGTCAGATCCACCCTTGCTCCTCTACAGCTCCACTTTCTCATCCAAATATGGTCACTTCTGACTCCGAAAGCGCCAAGCCTATTAGTGTCAGTGCCAAGTGTTTTTAGCTTTAGCATCTTGCATTCTAGCGTTGAGCCAGTTTGGGGTTCTAAAACTTTGGGGTTACAATTTAGTCTAAAAAACAGACTTTTGAAACCTTCCCAACTGAATCGTATCAGTCATGGTGTGTCAAATCAAAACATTATAGCTAGACCTACATGCTAGTGATGCGCCTGGTCTGCTATGAAAGCCAACCCGACCCGCCCGACCTGTGCACATGTGCAGACCTGCAAATTGGAGCTGAAAGTTTCTAGTAACCTATTTGCTGTTGGCTATATTGTATGTCATTTCCAGTAATATCACTGTTTGAAACACGTTTTTTGTTTTCTGCTTTGAAAAGTACTAATGACAGAAAGATCTCAGGTGTGCAGCTGATAACCTACGTGGTTTGTTTACATGAGTGCACAGCTGATTGGTGGAATGGTTTTCTTTATTGTTTTAACTGAGTCAGTGTGGACATAGAGGCTGTTGCTTGCTGTAAGAACAGTGTTAGGCCTACATATTGCAGAGGGAAATATTTTTACTGGACATGATGACTGGAGAGATAGAAATATGTTGGACCTTGACAGATTTTTCTGGTTAAAAGCCGAACAGAAAGTCTGAGTGCAGCAGCACATATAAGGAAAGTGCTTGTTGTGTGACAGAGACAGAGAAGATACGTGAGGAGATGGTGTAAACTGGATTATTGCACAGTGTTTCTGTAAACTATAACAACGTCCTTGGAATGCTGCTTTGTCATTTTTTTTATGACCTGCCCTGCCCAAAACCTGGGATATTTTTTAACAAGTTCACCCGAACCTCCCCACCCGTGGGTTAACCATCACTACTGCATACCTTTTGTGATTTTGTCCTCATTATGTGGGCACTCCTTTCTCATTCCTATGCCATCTTGTGGCAATGGACAATACTCCTGGCTGGTACTGCTCTAATAGTCTATGTCGCCATATTTTCTTTTGCAACAACTCCCAATCTGCTTTCTGCGGCTCTAATACCTTGAAGTCAGGTGTCATTTCAGGCACTGTTTGTCAACTGTTTCTTCTCCTACAATAATTTAAAAATACGGGGCGTCCGGTGGCTGAGTGAATAAAGGAGGCGACCCATGAATGATGGCACTATCCTTGCCGCAGCAGCTGCGGGTTCGAGTCCAGCTCGCAGCCCTTTGCTGCATGTCATCCCCTCTCTCTCTCTCCCTTTCAATAAAGGCAAAAATGCCCCAAAAAATCTAAAATAATAATAATAAAAATTTTTTTTAAATATTAATCGTATTTTTGAAACTGCAATCATGTGACAGACGGGCATAAACAAGGAAGCGGTCCTGAGCCGTCTTTTTTAAGAGGCAGGTTGTGTGGTGGATGTGTCACAAAAATACACACTTTTCCCTGGAGATGAGTGTTTGGAACTGTGTTATTAATCACATAACTGTATGTTAAGGACATAGTATCATTCATGGGCAGCTAATTTGTATGATATCATACGCACTGTGGTGCATGCTTTTTAATAAGACATGTTCTATGAGAATATGTTGGTTATTTTCAGTTACATTCCATCTCAGCCATCTACTTGCTGTTGCATTCTCAGGTGTGTCAGTAAGGAAGGGGATATTTCTGAAACAGTGCTGAAACTCTTGTGTATGGAGATTGATTTTATTTGAAAACGCTGTTTATAACAATGTATGTGTGTGGATATGGCCTCAGTATCAGAGCAGAGTCATATAATGAATGAATAAATGACCAGGCTGCAGTTGTGACGCCCACAGTGCTCTGTGGAAGCCACAGTTTCCTCAACAAGCCATATGGTCCGGTCCTAATCTGAGCCTCGTCCTGCTGATAGCACTGACTTTTACTTCTGTAATTAGATCTGATCTGGGGTTACTGGTCACATTGAGAGAAAACAAAATTTGGCTGGAGGTTGATTTGAAACACATTTTAATCAAAGAAGCATTTTTTGGATAATTGGCTAAACAAAGGCCAGTCCAAAATTATTTCAGTTTAGCAGTTTCAAGTGAAGTTTGAAACTTTTTTTTTTTTAAAGTCTTTCAAGGCTTCACACAGAATATTGATGGATGAAGCCCATTGTTGAGCCTCACTCAGATCTAATATTCTAATGCCTAACTGCTCCGGAGCAGTAAACCTTTTCCTCTCGCATGTCATGACCGTGGAGTGATCTCTCCCTGCCCTCCAGTCATCTTTTCATTGTCTCTCCACCTTGATTGTTCGGCCATCTTTACAACCTCTGCAGTGAATAGATGGGGTTATAGCTGTACTCTAGGGGACTCTTCTCTCTCTCTCTCTCTCTTTCTCTTCTTCACATCCTCTCTCTGTCTATCTACAGCTCAACTCTGCTGCCACTCTCTTTGTCACTCTACATCTATCTCCCCCCACCCACCCCCCTCCCCTCTTCTCTTCCCTGTATTTCTACCAGAAGGGAAGTGCCTTTCTAATTACTCTAACCCTTTTGTTGTAAACTTTAGCCGCGGCCACTCTGAGGGGGGTCTGTTGTCCCTGGATGGAGTAGCTTTCAGGGCCCGTAATGGCTTTTACCTCTGTGTGTGTGTGTGTCAGTACCACAGATTGATCAGATAGCACACACACACACACACACACACACACACACACACACTTTCTTGGCAGAGGCTCTCTATACAGGGTACATGGAGGGGTGGGCGGTTGTGTGTTTGAATTGAATGAAGAGGAGAAAGGTGGTGGCGATGGGGGGGCAGGGCTGTCAGTGCTTATCTCCCCTGCCTGCCTCTCTTTTTCTGTCCCCCAGGGGCCCCAGGCTGGCGATTGTGACGCCCGATCTGTGTGTGTGTGTTCAGGGGTATGATATGTTGCTGTCCATGTCAAAAGTCACCTCACCCCCTGGGGGGCTTCCTCATAGCACCCTGCGTCCCTGTGGAAGTTTTTGCGAGTGCGTTGGTGCGTGTGTATGTGGCATTGTTTGAAGTCGAGTCTTGGTTTCTCCCTGTGTGTGCGAGATAACGACCCCTGGGCCATAAAACCACAGCAAGCAAAAAAAAAAAAACACCCACAACAACAAAAAAAACTTTGCTTCTCATTTTTCAGGGCTGGCTCTAACAAGAGCAGGTCCTCAGAGAGTTGTGGGTTTTGCCACTTGCCTTTATTGTGTTTTAGGGCTCTGTGAGCGTCCCTCTCTCAATCTCTGGGGTTTGGTCCAGAAAGACATCACTGATTCTCTAATACAATCAGCAGAACCACAGCTGCACCACCGTGATGGCTAATTGCATCATGGAGTCAGTGATAAAGTCTGGAGTGGCCTGCTGTTCCTTTCTGGGAAGATGAGGCCCTTTTTGTGGCCTTTTAACTTTTTTTTTTCATCTTTAAGTTTGGTGGAGAAGCCATTAATGGGTTTACAGTCTGTGAGTAGGTCCAAGTTTGGTTTGTAAAGAGGAGAGGATGATTTGTGTTTGGAATATACAGCAGACTGTCAAATGATCCGTTCATGTCGTTTCTATCTACGATCTGTGATCTGGTTTTTGTTAAAATTGAATCATTTTATACAGTTATCATTTCATAGAGTAAATACCACACAAGTGGAATAGAAAACATACGCACTATTGTTCCGATGTGTCATAAACAGCTATATTGAAGGAATTCTACAAGATTATTACAGTTTTTCTCAACTGCTTAAAGGGACAGATGACCCTGTAATCAGAAACACATATCATTCTTTTTACATGTACTGTTGTTTATAAGTCGAGATAGTTTCTGTATGAGTTGCAGAATGTTGGATGTCTGCTTCCTCTACAATATACTGTAAAACTTTAATTAATAGCCTGGGCCATTATTTGCTTAAGCCACTGAACTTAAAATGCTTATATTTGGGACAGATGTCTATATGGGACAAGTTTTTTATTCCTTTCACACAGAACTGTTGCTCAGCTGTTTCTCAGATGGGAAATATAATCAAATTTTAAAGTTTAATTAAACCTCTTTTTAGTGTCTCTCTAGTTTACTCTGCTGATGTTACTGTCCTCTTTGGTGTTGGTGTTTTAGTAAAATGAGCTGAATCATTGAATTGTGGAGAATCTTACCAACTTAATGATCTGTGTAGCACATCCATATTGACAAAAGTTTAAACATTTATATTTGTATGCACAATCTAAGCAGCTAACTAAGCTCTATTAGGTAGCCACCAACCTGTAAAAATAAACTGCATGGCAACACAGGCCTCAATTTGAGACAGTGAAAGGGACTGGGCCTCTAATTAGGCTTATATTTGAAGTTTTAAGGTAATGGAACTAGATGGTACTAAGCTTGTGGTGCTCAAAACAACCCAGAAATTACATTTAAAAAACTCAATAGCTTTATCTCTTGACAGGGTTACTCACAATAATCTCTAGACCTCGATGTGAGCAATGTCACGTAGGAACTTTCTACCAAACCAAACCCGCCAAAGCAAAACCTACTGCGAGCTGTAGATCTGCTTATAGCCTCCGCTTTTTGTACTTTTTATGTGGAAAAACCATGTTAAACAAATCATTTATCATTTTAGAGCATTTTTCCATACTGTAAAAAGTGTCTGGAATTGAACTGTAAAGGTCCAGTGTGTATGATTTAGGGCGATATATTGGCAGGAATGGATTATAATATGAGAAGTATATTTTCTTTAGTGTACAATCACCTGAAAATAAGAATGGTTTTGTTCTTGTTATACCTTAGAATGAGCTGTTTAGGGGCGCCCAGTAGCTCACATGGTATAGAGCAGGTGCCCCATGTACAAAGGCCACGTCCTTGCTGCATTATCCACGGGTTCAATTCCAATCTCTGTTCTTAGCTGCATGTCATCCTCTCTCTGTACCCCTGTCACTCTAAAGACTGTACTGTCCAATAAAGCTAAAAAGCCCGAAAAATAATCTAAAAAAAAAACACATTCAGAGCTGGTCCTCGTCTAGGGAGATGGCCATGCTGCACTGCTATGTTTCTACAGTGGCCCAGAATGGACACACCAAACACTGGCTCTAGGAAGGGCCATGCATGTTTTTGCATTGACCCCTCTGTGGTGAGAGCATTGGAAAAACACAGATTTTTTGAAAATGTGAAAGTGATTTACTCAGTGTTTTTACCATTTTTTATTTTTTGTACTGCAGTAGATGACTTTCCAGCATACAAATGTAGTTTGGGAACACACTGTGTCTCCAAAATGGTCCATTTTCTAAAACCAAAAAAAATGAAAGAGTCATAGCGGAGTATTTTTGAAAAGGGAGTAGAAAGAGCTTCTCCCTGAGCCTCAAAAGTGAACAGTGAGGTTGAGTGTCATCATGGATCGTGATATTCTATCCTGAGCTTATTCTCTGAGCAACTGGAGGCCAACAGGCAGGATCAAATCAGGAGATGTATTGATTTGGCGAGGAGGGACAGGATCTGGTCTCCCTCGCAGCTTGGAGAAAGGAGAAGCTCTTTGGGCTGTAGCATCTGCCCAAAGAGCTCAGAGGAGGGGAGGGGCCAATCGAGCGGGGTCTAATATGAAATTCATCTTTAATCTTTATAAATTATGAATTGAAATTTGTGGTGGGAAAAAAATGCATTTACATAACCCCTCTGACCAGTGTTACATGTTTTATGTGTGCTCTTTTTTTCTTGCTCTTTTCACCACATTTTTACAACAGAAATCATTTTTCAAGAGTTCATTTACATTTCTCCCTTATGCATGCAGAATCAGCGCAATCAAAGTGCAGCAGTATTATATAGAAACATGTATGAATGTCTATAAATACAAAGACGTACATGTATGATTAATAATATACATTTATTACTATGTACTATATAATATCTTCTATTTTATGAATGTATGTTGTTATATACAGAGTGTGTACGTATGGAATGTATTCACATGTGTGCCTGCCATTATAGCTGCTCATCCCTGTTGAATCATGCAAATCGTCAGGGGGGAACTGAAGCCCTCTCCCTTTGGGCAGTATTTATGGCAGTGCGTGTAAAGGTATTTTCAGACACAAGAAAAGGTGCTTTAAATTTCAAATGTGATTCTAGAGTGGTGTTGAAAAGGAGAAGAAGCAAATCTGTGGAGGGCTTCATTCCACCCCCCTCCTCGTCTTCCTCCTCCATCTCTTCTCTCACTCTCTCTTTCTCTCTTGTCAACCTTTTCAAAAAGCATCTATATTCTCACACCAGGCTGTAGGGGCATGTTGTCATGTTGCTATGCTACCTGAATGTCAAGCAGAATGTCAGAGTAATGGCAGAGTGTGAATGTACAATAAAGATAGAGCTTCTTGTGACCGGAGACCCTGCCAGAGAAAGGGGAAAGTATATGGAAGCAAAAAATAACCTTAATAACTACAATTATTATAAGAAAACCATATACCAAATTTGAAAATCTAACTACCACTGGATACTTAAAGGTTTTGTACGTGACATTCAGAGCATTAATATAACAGCAAACCAGTATTATGTAGAGGTATAGTGGAGTAATTGCATCCTGAGCAGAGAATCAAGTCACACCACCTCTGTGTGTTAAAATCTGAGCTACTCTGTGGTTTGTTTTGGTAAGCTAGTCCGGCTTTACATGTGTATTACTCTAAGTGTGGCATCACAGATCAGGTTCTCCAGCAAGACCCTCAGCAGACCGTGGGTCTCCTGGTAGATCAGACCAAAGGTACACTTCACCTTATCTCGGTGAGCTGGATGGTGGATGGCGGGCTTTGCGATAACGCTTGGCTCACTGAGTCCTTTTCCTCCTTTGCCTCTGCCGCTCTCTTTTGAGTCACTCTTTTCCATAAATCACGTCCTCCTTTAGCCTAAATTGTGTTTTATCAATGTTTAAACATAGGCCGTTATATGACTATTTAAAACATAAGGCTGATATTTGTTCTATATCGCTGGAATTATGGAACGTTAAGGGCCATACTGGCCATTAGGACAACTCAAATGCTCTAAATTTCAACCTTTTTTTTTTTTTTTTTTTTTTTTTTTTAAACCTGATTAGAACTTATTCATGGGCTTTGAGCAACTTTAATAAAGTCATTTTAATATTGGACGCTTGAATTTGTGAGCCCTTAAAAAAAACTGCCAAACATCAAGTTTTTGATTTGTGCAGTTTGAAAGTGCCTTCAAACCACATTCATTTTATTTTATTCTGTAAACCTTTTTATTTAAACTTCAAAAGTGCTATATAAATAAAGTGATGATGATGATGTATATATATATTATATGATGATGATAATATATATGATTATTATATTATATTATTATTTAGGTCTGGGGTGACGCCTCGCACTGTTTCACACAGCGCACGAGCATGTTTTTTTTGTCTCGGTGCTCATATTATCAAATGAGAGTATGCACACTGCTCGCCTGAGCAGCACCTGTCAGGCGCGTCTGAGCTGTGTGTCAACTGCAGCAAGTCTAGAGAAACAGTGGCCATTTTTTTAACGCCTGACATGCCTGTTTCTAGCAAGAAACAGACAGTGAATATGGTGTTTTGATGATTATATTGACGCTATACCACTTTATACTGCAGTTTAAAGTTTCTCTCTGTCACAGAGATGAGGAAATACAAAGATGTCTGTTTTACCTCAACTTCCTTGCTTTCCTTTCAAAACAAAAGCCCTCCGACTGTGTCTCTGTGGACAGACTGTCAACATTTGCTGATACAATGCATTTTATTTTGAAATATTCACAGGACAGGGTTGTTAGCTGTGCAGGAGCTTGCAAAACTTCAACTTTATTCAAATTGCATTAATTTTACCATAAGATATTTTGTTGGACTGCTAGATTTGAGATTTGTTACTGTAACAAAGAGTAACAGTTTTGTTACTCCTCCTAAAAGTGACTTGAATTTTACATTGTTTTATTTATTTTGCTGCTGGATTGCTAAATGTAGATTGCACTACATTCCTTTTACTTGAGTGGAACAAGCCTTTGCCCTGTAGTTTATACTTTGTCATGATTAAAGATGATTGTATAAAATATTGAAATAAAATGACAAGTTTTAAAATGTTATTTCGGTAAATTTGTTGTATTAATCAATTAATCGAAAAAATAATCAATAGATTAATCGATAAAAAATAATCGTTTGGTGCAGCCCTATTACTATTATGTCAGGCAGATGGATTTCCATTGAAATACACCCACTGCCCGCTTTATTAGTCATACTTGTTATACTGTTGGCCATGAGGTATACTGTTATGATGCCTGTAATGTTCTCTTTTGTTGACCCTGTCATAGTGCTGTTAATGAAATATGCTATGACTGAGCTGAGGTCTTTTTAATACCCCCCTCAAGGACAAAACATTAGAAACACCTCTAAATATAATTTAATCTCGCACAACACTACGCTTTACAATGACCTCAGTAATAAACTTATAATCGAAATTAACACAAATTTTTGATGGTGTCAATAAAAACTCAACATTGTAAAATTATTAAGGGAGAATTTATGGCAGAACTGTTGTATTTGACGACAATAAGATTTCCAGGTGTAGCTAATCAAGTGACAAAAGAGTGTTTTTAGATTTCAAATATTTGCTAGCAGTGGAATTTCAAAATCAGGTATTTAGTTGCTCATAAAATTCCAAAAATAATAGCATTCCTTAGCGCCCACAAAAATAAATACATTGTGAACTGGAGGAACTGCTGCTGCTCTGTTTATATCTAAAAATACAAAATGTTGCCTTCAGAGGTGTGCGGTACCAGATATAGTGGTTAAATAAATTAATAATTAATTAAATTACATTCTAGCATTCCATCAAAATACCTCCTAACTAGAGATAATTTGATGGTGATGATGCTCATTATGCAGACACTAATGCTGACGATTATTGCCATAGCTGTTATTGATGTCTTTGATTCAATTCTCTTCAGGTCCAGTCAGTGAGCTCCTCGCCATAGAAGCCTACACAGCTCCTATAACATCACCCACATTTCATTTGGATTAATTGAAAAATTACCATAACCCACGGCCATTACTGTTATTACAGTTTGGTGAAATGGCCCTCTGAGAGGTTTGGGGATTGAAACCTCTCCTAAGCCCACCAACCCCACTTCCTCTTTCAGCCCTCTCCTCTCAAACTGCCCCCCCCCCCCCCCCTCCTCCAGCCCCTCTCACAGCCTCCATCGCTGCCAGAGTGAAGCAGTGAAGCAGAGCACAGTGTAGATAACCCAGATTAGGCAGGAAGAAGTAGTACAGTACATCAGAGATACTCAACTTGATTTACTCATGGGCCACTTTTGCAGGAGGCCAGGGGCCTGTCGCAACAGCCCCATTCTTTTTTTTTTTTTTTAAATAATTTTAGGAAATTTCTATGATTTTAGTTTGTTTCTAGGATTGACGGTGTTTCTCAGATTTTAGGACATATCTTGGATATTAGGACGTTTCTCGGATTTCAGGAAATTTCTAGGATATCAGGATCTTTCTAGAATTTAAGGACAGTTCTAGGATTTGCAGACATTTCTTGGACTTCAGAAGGTTTCTCGGATTTTAGGATGTTTCAGGGATTGTTGGATGTTTCTAGTACTTTAGAATGTTTCTTGGTTTATACTACAATTGTAGGATTTAAGGACAATTGTAGTATTTAATGACATATCTAGAATTTTAGGTTATTGCAAGGATTTTAGGATATTTCTAGGATTTTAGAACATTTTGCTGATTTTAGGACCTTTCTCAGATTTCAGATCATTTCTAGGGTTTTAGGATAATTTGTTGGATTTTAGGACATTAAGACATTATTAGGAGTTTAGGACATAAAGGCCTGTTTCTTTTTTATGCACTCTGGCACCTACATGGTAAAATTCCAAATAAAAAAAAAAAATCCCGGTTTGAATCAATTTATTTTTTATTGTGAATTAGAAAATGGTTGGGGGTCCAGATTTGGTCCACGCCTGTAAGTTGAGTATCTCTGTAGTACATGAACATCTGAATGACAAGATGGCTTGAAAGGTTTACCAGTGGAGATACAAAGAGATGGGGATGGGGAGCGGCGGGTTGATGGAGAGATGTACTGACAGTTAAAATGACAGAGCGGGAGATGGGGGAGATATTGATGGGGGTGGGGGGGCTGTAGAGTCAGTGATGGAGTGGTGAGATCAGATGGCTGTTGTTGATTTCGTGGATGTCTGGAGTGCTGCCGCTTGCCGATATCTGTGAGGAGAGGAGGGAAGCTATGTCATATGGCGAATGCAAACTTCCCTCCAAAGACTCCCAACATTTATAGAGAGACAGATTTATAGAGACATTTGACACAGTCGTAGCGGCCTCCTTTGTCACACGTACCTGGAGGAACCGGTATGGATTGGATCATCATGATGTACTACACCGGAGGAGTGTCCTAAATCCCCAAAGCAAAGTGTAGAAACCTGCAAAATGGATTCATGACACTATTTTTCACACCCGCACTTCCTGGAGTTACATAAGCACATACAGCACCACACAGCACTATAGGCTCCTGCAGCTGCGTTAAATCAGACGGCTCGAGGGATGGATTGAAAACTGATTCTCCTCTGTGTGTGTCTGTAACATCTCCCTCTTATCCCAGACTAATTATCAACTCCTCTGTCGCTTCATGGACAAAATAAGAAATTTGTTTTTCGATCTTGTCTCGGCCATCACGGCGTTGTGTTCTTTTGGTCGGGGATGTTGTTTTTCTGTAGCATCAAGGATCCCAATCTCATTTTCTGCTCTGAATTACTGTCTAATGAATGTAAGGTTTTGGATTTGGAGACAGGCAGACTAGCTAATGGGTTTGTTAGTTTGTTGAGTAGCATGCCACACTCATTATTGCTTTCAGTGCTGTGATTAACTTGATTTGCGGGGCAAATCCATCGGAGAGAAGATGATGTGCTCACATATATAAATGCACGCATGCCCGTAATGTAATAATCTGATTTAATAAGTTATTAATATAGTTTGGTGCTCAGTTGGAAATAGAAAAGTGGACGGCTGAAAACACTATGGCAACTGATGATCATGTTGTGATTGATTTAATTTCATTTAGTAAGGGAACATGATGTTACAACAGTGACTAACAGGATAAGAAAGTCACTCAGGGGCACCTCTGGTAAAAAATGAGTTATATTATTGCCTCGCTCTTCCCTTTTAAAAGCCTCCATATGATTTCTCATTATTTTTTTAAAGATTATTTTTATGGCATCTCTGCTTTACTAGACTGCTTATAAAAGAGGAAGACAGGAATGATGAAAAAAGGAAAAAATTATTTTTTTTCAAGGATTCCTATCCTACTGGGCCTCAAGGACGTTGCATATTGCATCATTATTCCAGGACAGGAGTGTTGAAAGTAAGAATGCCACACAACAAAAGCTCTTGAGTGTCCTATAAAGCATCCACAATAAGTCTGAGATGGTGCTTTTTGGGTGAAGAGAAACATCAGAAATGAGTAAGATGTGAGCAAAAGAGAGGATGAAGTCACTCAAGAATCCGAGAAAGCGATGGCACAGTGTGACAGTCACAAGTGTTAGTCAGAGTCTTGTTTGCGATGCTACTGTAACCATCACGCTGTCAGTGACCACGGTGGAGGCAGCTTAACAATGACAGTTAGCTGCCGAGATGAAACGATGCTGTGGGTTTTCACTCATCTCTTTCATCTTCAGATATATGTCTGAGGGAGGTCCCTAAACGTCTCCTTAATGGTGTCACTGTGGCGATTATCAAGCGCTTCCCGCTTCTTCGTCAAGCTCGAGGCTGTCACCAGAAATGTCAGATGCGTCCCGTGTTACCAGTCATCAAGAGAGTTACGGCAGAAAGGACAGCTGCAGAGTGCTGTCTTTAAGGTTAGCCATCTGGACACAGAGTGAGTCACCCTGGCTGCTCACACATTAATGTGTGTATGAGACAACTTTGCGTCATAACCAGATGACATCAGCTGACTGACGAGCATCACATACAGTAAGCCTGAACTTCCAAAAGTACCAAGATCTGAAAATATATTTTTACTGTAAGTCATGATCATCTACACCAGGGATTCTTAAACACTTTCAGCTGGGAAGCCAAACAAAAATCCTCTCATGGCTTTCACTAAGGTGTCTTCTTCTGAATTCTCTTGTCTTGTTGAAGTCTGCCAGAGATGTGACTATAACTCATTTTGGGTCTCAAAATTTCAAAATGTATTCGTTTTTTACGATACCTCTAAATATGAAATGAAAATCAAGACACTATCTTAAAATGTGGTGTTCCAAAATAGCACCTCATTTATTTCAGTTAAAGATGCTCACTGAGTGCAGAAAACGTTCTTCAAGCTTTCGTTTTTTGTGAGGATAGCACATTTGAGTCCCTCTCTGGTTGAGCTCAGTAACTGACTACAAACACAAATGGCCCAAAACATACTGAACCAGGTCTGACTGCGATAATACAAATTTTAAGTCTGTTACTCCTTTTCTTAAATGTTCAACAGCTGATTTTCCTCTTTGGGCCCAAGCACTACACATAATTAATGAACTACTAAATAACTAACTCAAATTTCTATTAAAACAGTTTACAAAAAAACCCTTTAAATCCAAATGAAGTTAAAGCTCTTGTGAGCTTTGAGAAAAAAATTAAAAACAATACTGGGCATAGCCACCATGACATCACCCATTGTGGACTCTGGTTTTGAAGCCTCAAGTTTGGCATTTTTGAATTTTGGAGCCAGAGGTAACCATATTTGGATGAGAGGATGAGAGGAGCTAAGTTTAATGTTAGCTGCTTTTTTGATTAGCAAGATACATAACAGCTATGGTTAACTGTGATAGTACTTATGCTTATGCATGTTTTTTCCTTTAAAAAAAGGCTTAAAAGTATTAAAACAATGTATGATCAGAAAATCTCTGTCAAATCTTTAGTAGGTCCTTGCTTTAGAGACTTTTTTAGGGTTACAAAATATTATAATTAAACTAATTTTGCATAACTTTAAGCCTAAATGAAATGTAAATGGTGTGTTATATAAACATAAATGTTGAAATTAGCTATAGAAACCAAAAAGTTTTTGTACCAGGCTGTAAACATGTTTATTTCTGCTGTTGGCCATTTTAATATGGGGTCTATGGGGATTGACTCTGTTTTGAAGCCAGCCTCAAGTGGCCATTAGAGGAACTGCAGTTTTTGCCACTTGAGCGTTGGCTTCTCCTTTTTTTTTTTTTTTTACTGTACCCAGCATTAGTTCTCTATGTAGATACAGAACTTTTTTTCCGTCTAGCCACCCAAATGCTCCAATTGAAACATATTTGCATCAAGCAGTGAACATCAGTTCTATTTCAGGTAGACGGTCACACTGAGCAGGATAGCAGCCACACAACAAAAAAGCAAAAGACAACAAGCTTTCCTGCCAAAGGCTTTGTTTTATCTAACTTACAAGCATGAACTGCGACAAACATTCATCAGGTAAAAGTGAGCTTTCCAGTTTGCGGGCAGTTTGCAGGCTAGCTTTACTTCTTCTACTCCACTCCCCTACTGATGCTCAGCCTGTCAGCCCGCTGTCAGTCCAACATGGACAGCTACACACACCTTCAGAGACAGAAAGATTTCTAAGAACATTGGTTCTTCCTTCTGATAATAAAAGACTACTGAAACCTTTAGAGACCACTCTGACACAGTTTCCGACCTTCTGACAAAAAGAGAGGACTACGTGTAATATCAGTTGGGCTTCAATGAATCACTGAACAAAACACATGGCACACATGACCACTATCTGTACTAGAAACACAGCCAAAGCTGCAACAGTGTGTGTGTGCCGAGTTACCTGCAGCGAACAGAGTCATTTATGACGCCTGGACATGCTGATAAATAACGCAGCACCATCTCCTGTTGGCCACTCAACTCAGCCCCTACAGCCTTAACACCTGCCTGCCAGGAAGTACATGAAGGTCACATGGAGGGTATTGTGTGTGTGTGTGCATACAGTATCCGAACTGTTAAAATTTGGTTATGATTCAGAAACACATACATGCGCACACACAGAAACACACAAACACTCCCTAAAAATGCAAGTTTAATGGTTAAAGTCTGGAGCGTGTCTTCTCACCTGTCACCTCTCATTAGACTGCGGCATGGCGACTGACCTTGTTCGTCTTTCCTAGGGCCGCTGTGCAGAGCGGTGTGTGTGCGTTCGAGTGTGTGTGTGTTCATTCAGGGGCCGGGGCCGCCTCACCCTAATGATGTGGCTGTGAAATCGGGCCAGAGCCCAGCGCCGTCTCTCATTACGCCCCTCCAAATTCATTTGCTACGTCGGTTCTGCCTGCTCATGCATGCGCCGCACGCCACTCTGCCCATGTGGCTTTACTTGTACCTGCTGTTAGTCTACATCTAATACATAAGCCAAAATGGTTACTCTGACATGGGAAGAGCAGGAATACACATGTTAACAACACTCGAGATCTAATCGAGGATCTAATAACGTTGAGCGTCACTTAAATCAGTAAGGTTTTTTTATGCGCTGTACATACAGATCAGATATGTACTTTATATTTTATGAATACCAGAGCTGTAGCTATGGGTGTGGACAAATGTTTAGGGTAATGCAGAGTTTCCAGGTTTGTGTGCTTTCAGTAAAAACTGGACTGTTTTTATGAAGGCTAACATTATGCACCAGACTTTTTCCTGACTTTCTTGCACAAAGTCAGGATAGCTGTTTTCACCTGTTTCTACCTGTTTCCACTAATTGCGCTAAGCTAAGGTAGCAGGCTGCGAAAAGTAGCTTCATATTTAGTATACAGGCATGAGAGTAGTGTCTAACTCCTCATCTAACTCTTTGTAAGAAAGCCTTGTAAAAACGGATTTCTCTTCATTTCAAATTTTTCCTTTAAGCCAAAGAGACCCCCGGGACTGCTGGCAATCTCAGCCAACATTAGTATTTTTAGAGGCTGTGTCCGGCTGAGTATTGAGGCTAAAAAGAAAGAAACTAGAAGACTTAAGAACCATGTCATGCTAGTTTGTTGGGAAGGGGGCTAAATAACGCTGCAAAATTAAAATTTGGCAAGGGAAAAACTGGCGCGGCCATCTTCAAAGGGCTCCTCTGACCTCTCACTTCAAGAAATCTGAATGCAGTATGTTTATATGATGGTAGAAAAAAATCAAATCATTGTGTTAGTCCGATTAAAACTGGACTTACATGTACATGTAAACACGTTAGTCCGACTGAACTCGTACTAAGTCAAATTTGTCAAACACACCGAAACAATGTGGATAGGTGTTGATTTATTTTACCTGACCTGGCCTTAGCGTTCTACACATGCTCCGTAGTCCCCATGCTAGGCTTTGAACTCGAAGTTAAACAGCATAAATTTGTAGAAGAAAGGTAGGAAAAACAAAATAAGAAGGGAAGAAAACAAAATAGGACAAAGGTATCAACATGTGAGTGCTAGAGCAAGAACCACATATTTTTGTTTTCACTGTTCGACATGCAATGCATTTGCAGCTTGCTATCTTGTTTGGTATGTGACATAATAGGTCAACCAGCGGAAGGTCCAACTAGTTGAAAAGGGGGCATATCGGCCCTTACTGTGGTCGGACATACCTCCATCAATAAATCAATCCTTCTCCGGTGCTTGTATATTGGGACAAGGACAGTGGTCCAATTAAATGGCCTAATCGCGCTATGACAATAGCCTGACTTAACTATGCATGTAAACGTACTAAATGGGTCATTGGAATCTATGGGTACCCATGAGTTTCCCCCCTTACAGACTTATCCACTTTATGCTAATTGTAAGCAGTTTTGGGTAAAAACCCTGCAGTCTTTCTCATGCAGTACAAATGTGTTATTTTGGCCTCTTGTATTTGAATATTTCTGCATATTGAGGTCCCTCAACAGTCTTGGAATTGCATTAATTAGGTCTGACTGGAAATATGAGACTCTTGTTAACTCAGTGAGCCCAACTATATTCATGTGTGATGATGCTGGTACCCATGGTAGCCATTTTATTGTAGTGAGACCATGTTTTAAAGCTTGACATCACTATACAAAATGATCTAAAGGCCGTTTATAGGCATCTTTCTGTTGCTAAAAAATGACGTCAACACTAAGCTATAGTCCTCCTGAATGTAGATATACACTGTAGGAAATGGCGAGATAAGCTTAAGGACTGTGCTGCTCAAAGGTAGGTTGTTCCATTCAAGTCAGAGCTATATGTGGCTACAGACTCTTGGCTACCAATCCTACCATTAGCTTGAACAAGCTAACAATGATGTCTAGTGATTGTTAGTTTGATCAAGTTACTTACCAGTAATGCAATGAATGCTGCAAACCCTGGAGCTTCCTGACAGAGTTCTGCTCTTTCGTTTGACCACTGCAATCCACCCTTTGTGCTGGGTTGTTTTTTTTTCTTTTAGGGAAGCAGTAGTCTTTCAGTTCTATTTCTATTTCAAGTTTGTACCTTTTAAAGGGAACAACCTACCATTGCGCAGCAAGGTCCTGATACTGTAGGCATTTCCCACAGTATTCAACATATCCTCATACAATGGCATTGGCACCCCAGGAATGGCGACACCTTCTTAATGCTAGGTTACTTAATTAGTGCACAGTTACGGATGTTTGATCCAGGCAAGTAAAGTTACTGTGGTGAAGTTTTGGAAAAAGTGAAAATGAATTAAAATGACAAAAGGTTAGCTCAAAGTTCACACATTTCTGAACACTGGTCTCCTTGGGAGGTCCTGAGGGTAAATCCTGTGTTTTTGACCTATCCACTACCCCACCCTGCACCCTTACAAGATCGCTTGTGACTGCTCCCTTGTTTCCTCCTGTCGGCACATGTCATGTGATCGCAGCCTTAGAAAATGCGTGGCTTATGCACAAATTACTGGCTCATGATTACGTTGGATATGAACAAATTTGAATGTATTGCTCTTCGTAGGATAACGTGTGAAAAACTAAAGTACTAAAGTTTAGCATTTTATGCTGTTTTCATGCAGTAGTGGCTAAACCGCAAGTCCAAGTGGAACAAAGATGCTGTTCTCCTTGCAACCAAAAGAGGCCTTGAAACAGTCCTGACCTCTAGGATAATATCAACTTCATGCAACTTTACAGCCCTGAACTAGAGACCTCAGGTATTCACAGGATGTGGCTTCTTCAATAAGGGGGTTTCTCAGCAGTTTGTAGCACAGAAGTGGTGATCATCCAGTTGCCAGAAATGCAGATCTTACAGAATCCTCCAAATGTCAAAAGTTTTTGAAACCAGATCACAGCAAGGATTTTTCTTTGGCGTTCCCTAGGGTCTTGGTGTCCTAATGTGGTATTTTTCAGGCATTTTTGCCCAGAGTCGTAAAAAGTGCTACAATTTGACACAATATCTGTATAACAATTGGTAACAACCCAAAAATTGCAGCCACAACTTATAAGACATTATTGAGAATGGGAGTTGCCGTCATATACATCTGTAATAATGTTTTAAGCACCAATCTAAACTTTTGAAGTTTTAATAAACACCTTACCAAAACACAATCTATTGTACATATTTATTACTAGAAAAACTTGACACACAGGACTGAGCTGCATCTCATATTGATCTTCAGGTTCCCAGCATTTCAGCTAATGTATAACCCTTCTATATGGCATATGACCTGCTTTCTCACCCTAAAGATTCCCTGTCCACCATAATAAAGACAGTTTTTGTTGGATCTGTTAACCCCTTGAAACCTGAGGAAAAAATGGGGAAGGGCAATGACCAATTTAAGAAGAAATGACCCCAAAATAAGCAAGGAGTAAAAAGTTACAAAAGAATTACGTGAAAATCGACACAAAAAATCCCCAAAACTGACAGCAAACAATCTGGGAAAAAATGCTTTAAAATATTCAAAATTCTGTAACATAATTTAATAAATGTAATTATTGTGTATTTATGATTATGGTTTTCCAGATATTTGTCCCTGTCTCCTAAATCTCCTAAATCTTGTGGAATATTTATTGCCAAGTTGTTCGTTGCCTCTTTTTCACATACTTTCTAAAGCAATTAAACAGATATGCTCCATGTTCAGAGGTTTAAATACTTGTGAAATGCATTTGAACGCAGCACGAGAAAAGTGTTGTTGATCCAGGTTTCAAAGGATTAAACACAAAGTTCCTCAGAAAGAAGAAAGAAGGCCCAAGACACACAAGTCCTGTTTTGCAGTCATTTTGTAGCTTATGTGTACATATGTCAGAAAAAGAACAAGTGCACACGCATCCACCACTATGCCATATATGAAACTGCACTGTAGTCTGAGTAGAGGCCGTGTCAACTTAATCTCAGCTGACGGCTGCAGCCGTCATTCTCCTCTGTCATATATTGGATCTTGCCCAAGCTGGCTGCAACCGTAAATGACAAAGGTGTAAAAAATTGTAGCAGGGGGGAGGCAGCAGTGTCCTTGTCTAGATGGGGGATGGGATTGACAGACATCCGCATCAAGCATCTCCCCTCGTGACCTTGACAGACGTGGTGTTGTAGTTACAGCGTGTAGTCTTTGGACAGGGAAGGAAACTGTTGTGTCCTCTCGCTGCTCGGACAGAGACAGCCAGACACCGGACTCAATCTCCACATGGATCTGAGCTATACATTTAGTGTGTCAACAGCCACCTTCACTATTCACAATGAGCCTATATTAATCATGCAGCAGGAGTTTGACGTGTGTATGCCTTATATACAGCGCACTGTGCAAATGTCATAGGCTCTCTCCCCCTAACTGATCTTGTGCATGTGTGTGCATGTATGTGCAAGTGTGTGTGTTGCGTCTGCCATTGCAGCAAACAGATGGTATCATGATGACATCATTGCACACTGGGGTTATGTTCTCCGAGGCTCGGAGCAGGAGGAAGAAATTAGGAGGAGGCATCAGATGAGTGTTTGTCAATTCATCTAAAAGACACACACACACACACACACACACACACACACACACGAGAAAAAAAAAGAAAAAACCCAGAGAGCTTTTAGCTCATAACATTTAGCTCTAGTTTGCCCTACTAAACGCCACCCTGCTTTTCACCTCGCCTGTTCAGCTGTTACAAATGTCAGCGCTCCCAGTTAACTGGACTTGAAATGATCTGCCCCCCCCCCCCCCCCCCCCCCCCCCCCCCATGTTCTCCTTCATTTGTTAAGGGTGCCCTGAGCACCTGAGTTTCTTTTAAAGAGCATCTCTTTTCCCCTCCTTTTTTTTTCTCTCTCCCTCCACTGTTCTCAAGCTCTCTCATCTTACTGAGCGGGGAGAAACCTGTCACCACACAGCATTAGTATGCTCTTTTCATATCTGTGCCTCTTGCCTCTTTTTTTCTCTCCCTTCCTATTTTTCCTCTCCTCCACCCCTCCTCCTCTTTCCCTACAAACATAAAAATAGTTTATGCCTCTGACAAGAAAATGCCTCTAATCCTGAGGTTTGTTGGAGAGCAAACAGACGCAATTGGCCACTTATTATTCTGTGTAGAATTTTCTATGTGGGGTGTTTGTGGTATCCATGGCAACAAAGTACGGTGCACATATCCCCCCTGTCACCGAGCAGAATGGGAGGGGAGAAGATGAAAAGAAGCACTGAAAAAACACACTTACTGAAAACGCACGGGGCAAGCTATAACCTGTTAGTTCAGTGGCTGGTATGTGTTGGAAAAGAAGTGTGTTTCTCTCTGTGTGTCTGTGTGTGTGTGTGTGTGTGTGTGTGTGTGTGTGTGTGTGTGTGTGTGTGTGTGTGTGTGTGTGTGTGTGTGTGTGTGTCAAGTATATGATGGTATTTGCGCACCTGCGTATACTGTAGCCATCACACAATCCGATTTGCATTTCTCTGATTGCGTACTTGTTTGTGAAAACCTGAATTATTACAGAGAGAGAGAGACACAGGTGTGCATTTGTGTCTTAATGCATGTGCACCCACATATGGACTCAGGTGCCATTATAGCCGCAGCTTCTCTTCAGCTGGCTCGGGCGGCTCGTGTCACAGGGAGATAATCTTTGCCATAACGACTCTTTCACATGTGCACCTTCTTTTCATTGGCCTGCGCGGGCCCTGCCACTTCATCCAACACCATGGAAATCAATGAGAGCCAGTCGGAGCGGTGTGAAGATTGAGCTGCTGTCAAAGTACTTTGCATGCTGAAAACTAAAGTGAGCGGGAGGGGCGCAGGGCGAACGGGAAATTGTTGTGTTGCCGGGGAGGATTTGCATTGTGATTTCATGTATGTGAATATAGTGTGCCACTTTTTCCCTGTGTGCGTGTGCACGTGTACACATGCAGATACATATTTAACTGACTTCTCTGTTTCAATTTCCTGCCTCTGTTCTGCTCCCATTTTTTCTCTTTTCATTTCTTCGCCCCTTTCTCTTCTGTTCTCTCCGTGGTTGATTTGTTGATTTCCTTTTGAACCCAACTGTCACTTTGTTTTTTCATCCCGCAGAGACTTGCTGTCAAGAGGAATAAAACAAGATTATAATTTTATAAACAGCAGCAACAAATACAATTCCTTCTGACGTCTATTCTATTCTATTCTCTTCTATTCTGTCAATCTGTCTTTTTGGCACGTGCTTGATCAATAAAATAATGACTGTTGAAGGGCTGGCCTCTGGTGTGAAAGGTCACAGGGTTAAGAGGTCACAGGGTGTTTATCAGTGCTGAGTGTCCAGGCTGTGACCTCATCCTGCTGGACGCTGACCTGGACTTACTACCTTCATTTAGACAGACAGCCTGTGTCAAGTAGTGGACAGTGTGAGGGGTCACCTAATCTCAGATTATACAAAGCGGGAACACATCACAGTTTCTGTTGGATTCATTGTCATATGTTAGTTGTAAGGCCAAACAGTGTTTTAGCAGTGATTCTTCATGGTTTGTGCGATGTTGTGAGCTTCAGTTCAGGAGTCTGAGTTTTCACACTTCTATCAGTGTACTTTTTGTTTTACTCGATTTTAAGAACACTACACCTGCAGAATGTTCATTTGTATATTAATTACCCTCCCCGTGTTCTGTTGAATTTGTGAAGAAAACAGTTTTTCTCGCATGCCTCTACAGTGAAAATGAAAAAGCGAACACCCTTCATGAATTGATGTAAACAGGGACCAGATTTAACAACAGCAAAACTATATCAAAACATGTTTCTAGTCATGCATCTATTCACGACTTTTATCCAGTGATATGCTCAATACTTAACAACATTTTTTCCTTAAACATTACAATGTAAAACACTTCCACCTAGCACATCCTGAATGTGCATTAGAGCTCAAGCAGAGCTCAAATATCCTGTGGTATGAAAGTTGTCGGTTATCATACCATGGTTATCCATATCAAAAAATGCTTTAAATTTCAATTATAGTAACAGAGCATTTGTTCAACAATAACAATAAGAAAAAAAAGTTTTTGTCTGAGGTCACTAGGGCAGGTTTCTATTACAGATATATGTAAAACTTAATTGATGTTCTGCGACTTCTCCTCTGGTGATAACACTCCAAGAAGCATGGTGAAGGATGTTTAAAACATTAGCAGCTTTATTTCTATTGCAGCCACCACACTAACCGTCATTATTTCCAATCCAAGGCCACGTAGCCGTGTTATGGAGTGATAATGGAAAGGCAACCCTCTTATATGAGGGATTTCTGGGAGGTGATAGTCCATGATTTCACAGAGAATTTGTGGATTCAAAACATCCAGATGATTCACTCAACTTTTGAAGAGTAATGTGATGCAATAACGGCTCTTGTAGCTCCTGCTGCATCATGAGGGAGCCAGTTCCTACTGACAAGCACACAGCCATAGCATGTTTTGAATCGCCTGAAATACCACCTCATGCAAGCGTAAAAACTTTTTTGCAATAATTGGCAGCTTATTTTCAAAACTGATGTGATTCCATTACGTGTATTTTATTTTCGCAATATCAATTTGCGCAATTTGAGGGGTGATGGAAACTCGCCTGCTGTAAATGATTATAATAATGATAATAATAATAATGATAATTTTGTAATACTGTATACCTTCATACCGTGAAACCACAATCTTTTTGAGACGATTATCGCGCTGTAAAAATCTTATACCCTTCTAACCTTAGTACTGACATGTTCAAACTCTTAACATTTTACTGAAAATGCATGTGTTTGGGACGTGCTGAATATACAACTGGATAAATGACACTTGGATTATACCGCACGAGTTGTGTGAGAGTTTGTATATTAAAGTTTTGATATAGTTTTGTTGTCATTAAAGATGATCAACATTTGCTTCAGTTCATGAAGAATGTTCGCCTTTGGATTCTCCGTTCACTGTGGAGATATGTGAGAAGAACAGAGTTTTCTTCATAAAATGGTGAGTAGTTGATATACAAATGCAGTTTACATTGTGCAGGCAAAGCCATTTAAAAAGCCATAAAATGCAAACCTAATCCTAATCATGACAACAAAACAAATATTGAAACTTGATATTGAATATCTGGAGGATCCCTGTAGAGACCATGAACAAATGTATTCAATATATAAAATATATGTTAAACAAAGTGAATCAAATTTCATCTTTTTAATTCAAAGATAACTGGCACATTGGGTAAAATATTCTTTGGTCGTGTTTGTTTTCAAACGCCTCATGCCAGATGGGGAGATATTGAAGGTAGTGAAAAGAGGCTGGTTAAGGTGTGTAACCAGAGTGTTTTTTCTTCTCTTCATGGGCATTAATAACCTAATCTGTTCATTTTGGAGGCAAACCGGTAGAACGCACACCCAGAAATCTCCAGGTAACTTTGGATCAAATATATCCAAATATCAGAGACTTAGGTTTTGGCTCCTTTCTGATCTCAGCGCTGCGATTAGAGAACACATCACATAGCCTTTGAATCTGGAGTGCGACATCGCAAAAAATCAGGGGAGAGTGTTGAGTCGATGTTCCCAGGTGATTTCCCCAGCTGTGTCTCTTATCCAGGAGCTGCACAGCATGTTCCTTTCTGTTTCCTGCTCTTCTTTTTATCTGTCATCCTCTCAGCATTGTAATTGAAGATTAATAGAAGCGCGAGTCCTGTATAAAATAGCTTGGATTATTCAGCACCGACTTGTAATCTCTGATACCAGTTTTAGTCCACCGTCCATGTCAGCAGACTCTAAGATGGAGTGAATGCAAAAGCATTAAAAGATACACCTAGTAATATTCTATATTTTTATTATCACTGATATAGTGTCTTATTCCTCTGTGCCCAAGAGCTCCATTGTTGCTCAAAAACTATTAAAAACACATCAGTGAGTCACACTGGCACACTCGGTGACATGTTTCTTCATAATCACGAGCACACGCAGAAGTTTATTTTGAATCAACCCCACATACACTGTCCTGCTGCTATAAATACTCACCAGTGTGTATTAATTTGCAGTGAAAATTGTCCCCAGCTAATGCACAATTTCCTGTTTGAGTTGCATTTGCTGGAAGCTGCAGTCCTCAGCTGCTTAAACTAATTACTGAGCCTCTCTAAACATGAAATGAGGTATCTGCGAGCCATTTTTTAAGGATTTAAAGGAATACTTCACTCCCCACAAATGACCTTTTGTATATTGTTTATGTTGTTACGTCCCATTCGTGAAGAAAAGTTTGTATTTCTCGCATGCCTCTGCTATAAACGAAGAATAAAAAAAACAGAAAATTCTTCATTAATTGAAGTAAATGGGGGCCATGTTTAACATGTTTAACAAAAGCGAAATCATAACAAAACATCTTTTTATGAACTCTCACATAACTTGTGTGGTGTAATCCAAGTCTGATTTATGCAGTCATATGTAGGCTCAGTACTTCCAAAACATGTAATTGCACTAAAATATTTAAAACGGAACTGAAAATGAAACTTGCGTAGGCCCTCTTCAAAGTCAGACTCCACTGACAAAAATAGTTATTTTACCTCACTGAACACGGGAGCTGCTGGTCTACCGCTGCCTTTATTAGTTTGTTTGTGTTATTGTATCACTCCAATGTTTTAAAGGGGTACTTTGGATTCTGCAAAGTCAAGCAATAATATGAACAAAATACCAATCGAGGCAGTGGTAGACCAGCAGCCCCCGTGTTCAGTGAGGTCATATTACTGGTTTTGTCAGTAAAGTCTGACAGCTTAGATGTGTTTCACTTTCAGTTCAATTAAATACCAAGATTTTAGGGAAAATTCATGTTTGGGAGTATTTGACTGGATAAATGAGACTTGGATAATACTGCACAAAATTTGTGAGTTTGTAAGCTGATGTTTTAATATTTTTTTTCTGATGTTAAACGTGGCCTCCTATGACTTCAATTCATCAATCTTTTTTCTTTCAGTGTTTAGATTCTCCGTCCAATGAGGCATTCAAGAAGAACAAGATTTTTCCTAAATGCAACAAAACATAGAGTGATTGAGTGATTTACGAATGGTTATTTGGTGAGTAAATTATTTCAGTACGTCTTCACTTGGAAACAAAGGGCTTGAGGCTGAGTGCAACAGACAGGGTAGGTATGTGAGAAGTATTGAGGGATGGACTAAAGGCCTGCTCACACCACATTTATTGGAATAAATTAATTTCAATGTGAAATTTTCCTTTTCAAATGTTAGTGTGACTGGGCCTTAAACAGTTATTGGTTTGGGTCTCCTCATGGAACCAGATTTGTCCTTTAACATTTCCCTGTCCTGAATTTTGTGACATCACTTGCACTGAGGTATTGCTTTCTTCTGATTATTACAAGAAACATCTTGCTTTATATTCTACCCTTGAACATCTTTTTGTTCTAAACTCAGAAATTATCACTACCTTCACCTTTAGACCTCTATTCATGAAATGTACAACCAGTGAATCCAGTTTAGCAATTTCTTTTAAATTTCTTTGATGTGATCTGTTCAGCTGCTGTTCAGTATTAACCCTTAGGGCCCACTTTAATATTACACACACTTGTATCGCTCTGCACACAAAACGCGCTTCTCAAAATGAAGCTCTAAAAATAGTATACATTAATATTATTTTTTGGTTCATATAGTTCATTTTTAACAGAAGTTCTAATCATACATTTCAAATATTTAATAGTTTTCAGAATTTTTAACCCTTCACATACCAGTTTTGTCATGATGCCACTGTGTTTTTAGATTAAAACAAACAAAGAAACAAACACGAAAAAGGAAGTATTTTCAATGTACCACATGCTAGGTAGATTAATTTTTTGATTATCACAGTCTGGGATACGCCAATGATTAGCAGCAACATTGATTTCATACTGCTCTGCACATAAAATACACTTCAAAATCAGGCTATTAAAAATTATACATTAATGATTTTCTGCTTGCATTGAGTTTGTTTGTTTGTTTGTTTGTTTGTTTGTTTGTTTTTTACCAAAATCCTAATTATAAATACCATTTATTTATTAATTTTCAGAATTTTAATCCTTTAAATGCCACGTGATGCCACTATGTTTTTAGGGGACAAAAACCCACAAAGAAGAATTATATTCAATATACTACATGTAAAGTAGATTTTTTTATTACTATGATCACAGCCTGGGATATCTTAATGATAAGCAGCAGCACTGATTGTGATGGGCACCTAGTAGAAACAGCATGTATTTTCTACATATGCCAAATATGCTAAAAATGAAAAATTTTGCACATTTTTGTTTTTGTTTTTTGCTGCCTTGTTTCTATTCTGTTGCTTGTCTGAAAAGCACTTTGTAACCTTGTTAAGCAAAATGCCATATAGATATAGTTTTATTATTATCATATGTCCTATTAAAGCAAAAAAAGTGTTTCCATTGCAGTTTTGCAAAATATGGCTTTTTCGAATCGCCTGAAATACCACCTCATGCAAGCGTAAAAACATTTTTGTGAAAAATTTGAGTTTTTTCGAAATTGAAGTGTTTCCATTAGGCGCATTTCATATTTTGGATCTCAGTTTGTGCAATCTGAGGATTAATGGAAACCTGCCTATAGTCACTTTAATGGCCATTTCAGCTCTTCAATTTCTCTCATCAATTTCTTCAAATTCCTGTTTATCTTCCTCTTCTATTCGGTCCATCTCTTTTAGCCGCTTACCCACAATTAGCCCATCCAGCAAATGTAAAATTCACAACAAAATCTGACATTTCTAAACAGGTGATGCCACTATGTTTTTAGGGGGGAAAAAACCCCACAAAAAAGAATTATATTCAATATACTACATGTAAAGTAGATTTTTTTATTACTATGATCACAGCCTGGGATATCATAATGATTAGCAACAGCACTGATTGTGACAGAGCACCCAGTGGAAATAGCATGTATTTTCTGCATATGCCAAATATGGTAAAAATGACACCAAAGGTAGAAAATAGACAAAGACAAATTCCAAGGCAAAAGCCCAGAATGACAACCACAAATAATAAAATGCATGTTTTTATGCTTTGGTGGCTATGGGATCAAAAACTGCAGTTTGAGTGGGTTTCAGAGGAGCATTTAACTTAACACTTAACTGTATGAATGTAACAATTTTGTTTCCACAGTGTATTTCAGATTTATTGTAAGAGCTGAGCTGGAAATTCCAAGATTAAACAAAAACAAACAATCTTGCCAAAATCTATGCCATGGGCATGAGCACAGCCAAAATGATAAAAAAAAAAAAAAGAAGAAAAAAAAAAAGAAAATTGTGCCAAATTGTCCCTTAGGGTTAAACACAGAATGTGAGTAAATTTCGCAGAGGGCTCGAAAAAAAGAAAACAAAAACAAAAAAAAAACCCCAATGCAGACTTGGTTTGACCCACGTGCAAAAACTGCATCTGGTGGCCCTTTACCCTTATTTTCACCCCCGTCCTCAGCCCAAAACCACCCACTGATTAAAGCTGTGAAGTATCCTGCGACACAGGACAGGAATCAATAAGTGAATTAGACTCCACTTTCAGCTTCCTCTCCAGCCAGCCGGTCCCAAAACCAGCTGCCCGGGATAATGGGCCTGGACATGGGGGAGTGTGGGAGTTAGTGGAAGAGGCTTGGGGACAAAGAGGCTTTAAGGTAGTGTGACATACCGCTGTGACACATTATTACTACACACTAGTTTATATTAAAGGCACAAGCCACGAGAGGCCGTGGTTTACAGGGATTTTAGAACGGCTTAGGGGCTTAGCTGTTCTAAAATTTCCTTAAACCACGGCTTCAGGAGGCTTAATGCTTTTATAAAACAGTTCCTACATATATATGGTTATGTTTTATATGATGAACACACAGCAACAGAAATTCAGTAATTACTGATAACAAATAATTCTTCCACCAAGCAAAGCAGTTCTTAAGTGAGACTCAGCAAAATGGTTGCCAGGCAACACAGATGCAGTGTAAAGCAATCAGGCTTGTCAAGCATGCTTCAAGATTGCGTCGACTATTAACATTTATTATCTAGATATCGCCATTACTTTGGCAATTGTTGAAGGGTTCAATCACTTTCAGCACTGCTCTCTGCCAGTACAGAGACTCTGGACAGGTGCTTTTGTGGTGCCAGAAGCGAGGACATTGTTTCATCGTCTTCTGTCGCTTCAGTTTGGACGACAATAAGATTGCAGGGATGATCTGCAGTCACACCCCGTCACTGAAATGATCTCTCCTGCCTCTTGGCCAAAGACTTTTAGAGCATCACAGAGTTTCAGTAAAGCAACACTTTGCAAACAGTGGTTGGAGTAGATTGTCGTAGTGCAGGCTGCTTTACAAATCTTTACACATCAACATGGAGTCAAAGAAGTTCAGCCCTATGGGTTCTGGAAATTGAAATTTCGACTGTAAACTACACCTAATGGAATCATGTTGATTATGAAAAAAACTTGCATAACTATTGCAAAAAAGTTTTTACTGCTGATGCATGAGGTGGCATTTCAGGTGATAAGAAAAAGGCATATTTAAAAAAACTGCAATGGAATTACTTTTTTTGCTTTTCTGGGTCACATAATGCTATGGCTGTGTGCTTGTCAGTAGGAACTGGCTCCTTCATGATGCAGCAGGACAATAACAAGAGGTGTTATTGCATCACATAACTCTTCAAAAGTTAAGCAGATTATCCGGAAGTTTTGAATCCACAAATTCTCTGTGAAATACGTCCTATTAGAGCGAAAAAAGTGTTTCCATTGCAGTTTTACAAAATGTGGCTTTTTCAAATCACCTGAAATACCACCTCATGCAAGTGTAAAAACATTTTCGTGAAAAAGTGAATAGTTTTTTCGAAATTGACGTGTTTCCATTAGACGTAATTCATATTTGTAATCTCAATTTGCGCAATTTGAGGATTAATGGAAACCTGCCTATAGTCACTTTAATGGCCCTTTTAGCTCTTCAATTTCTCTCGTCAGTTTCTTTAAATTCCTGTTTATCTGCCTCTCCTAATCTGTCCATCTCTTTTAGCCACTTACCCACAATTAGCCAACCGTGAAAATGTAAAATTCACAACAAAATCTGACATTTCTCAACAATAGGCGACTAATTGGTGCAAGAAAAGACGTTTCTTACCATGCAGTGTGAAAATGCTGTGCTGAAGTATGGTAAATCCACAGGCGACTTTTTTGTTTGGCAGCTATACACCCCGGGTCCGGTGCAATTTATTCATGTTACCTTGTTCCATTTTTGTCAAAAAACAAACAAACAAAACGAGTTTCCTCCTAAATAGTCCATTCCTGCCCCTTTTCACGTGCTTGGTGTGAAATGGCTTTAATACTGTTGTAAAATGTGTTTGCAGAGTATTGTACAATGGCTTTGGACGTGGCTAAATCAATCATAATGGAGGAAAGGAGCTTTCCATTTTCTAACCAACAGTATGTGACACCACAGTGCTGTATAGCTCCTACACATTTCCTGTAAAGTAAAGGGGAGACACTACATATACATGCTGAACAGACCCTCAGCAGGGCGCTGCTTATACTCACCACTAAGAGAACCACTTTGTCTTGATGTGGTTATTATTTTTATCTCTTTATTTCTATCTATTGTCATCACATATTTGCCCCAAAGCACCTGATACTGCAGATCTTCCCAGAAACCATTTGTCAAGCAGCATTATGTTTACTGTGACATCCCTGTCCTTGGACTTTCTGTCGTCTTTTCTATGCTGTTTCACCTGTGGAGTTAGCACTGCTCATGCTCCCCTTACTGGCCTTGTCACAGTGCAGTTTCTTTGACATGTCATAGTAGGAACAACACAGGTGTTGCTATTAACATCAACAATGGCTCTGTTGTGTTCAAACCTCCCAGTAAGTCATGACAGTGGGGCCGTGAGCCAGCACGCACAACATCACGACCCTGAAACTCAGGCAGCTAAATGGAACTCGGCCGTTATTCACTTAATATTTACACCTGCGCTTTTCCTCCTGTGCCATGTCCAGATGTCTTCCATGACAAAGAGCTATTACAATCATCAGCATTAATGTCCATAACAAACAAACAAAGGTACCTCTCAATATGTCTCATAAATATTTGAAGACCCCAATAACCCGTCAGAAGAAAGACTAAGACTAAAATTGAGGGTTACATGGAATCAACAAATAGGTGTATATTCAAATTACCATTACATGACATCATATAATCAGGGTCCCTAACTGAACAATTGAATAAACAGAGACCTATAAAATTATTTTAAAAAAAAAAAGGATAAAACACAGACAACACTGTAAATACAATATAACTTTTATCAATAGGGAATAAAGAATATATTGATACTCCTATTAGTATATATTTTTGATTGCTCCAAAAGAACCTCATAATATAGACTTGGATAAATCAAGTTTACAAGAAGCAGTTTGACTCAAAACTGTATATCATTGGACTTATGGATGATGTCGATGGACGTTTTAAAAGAAGAGATTTAAAATCAATAATAGAGATATGGTATTTTTTATATTGTATTTTCAGAACCTTGCTCCTTCATTACCCACAATCGTTCTCCAACTGTTTGGTCAGAGATTCAGGGGTCTTATGTTGGTGGTGGCGATTGTAACCTGAAGCCATTAGCCTCAAACAGAAATGAAGAGCAAGCCACAGAGGTCTAGTAAGATCACATCTTTTCTCTACC
The DNA here is from genome assembly GCF_008729295.1 of Plectropomus leopardus. NCBI lineage: Eukaryota > Metazoa > Chordata > Actinopteri > Perciformes > Serranidae > Plectropomus > Plectropomus leopardus. The sequence goes on along the minus strand of NC_056470.1, from coordinate 1,612,601 downwards.
TCCACACCTCCAGATTTGTTTCCATTTTCACACTCGTAGTCTTCCAGCCCAGTTGATAGAATAAAATGTTGGTTTTACTGCAAACCACAGATATGTTACATTTGTACATTTCATTTGTTTAAAGTAGTTGGGATTATTTGTATATGATAGGGGCTGTTTACATGGCAACAGTTCTTGCATGAAACATTAAACTTTTGGTGCGGTTTGGCCTTTTGTTCACGTGATACAGCGTTTTGAGGTCCTGAAAACGCAAATATTTGAAATCGAGTTTAACATATCCATACATATGAAACAAACAAATGTGATGTACTATCAATGTTTGGCAGAAACAAACAATACCAACTAGGGATGTCAATTGTTAACCCTTAACCGATTAGTCACTTTCAGCTCTGTTCGTGCAGTTAGCAGCATCAGCATAGCTAATGGTGCTAACATTATTAACTATTAACTATTACCATCAGTGGCGACCTGCGGGGAGATAGGAGGGTGCGGCACAATATTTCCACAGCCACTGGGAAGGCTTTTACAACTTTAAATCGCCATATACACAGTGCATTCACAAGCTAGCTAATGTTAGCTCCCACCAGAGCCAGGTGGTGCACAGTGCAGAGCGGCTGAGGATCCAGTAGAGACAGGAGGTTGAACGGTGGACATGTATTTTACATGTTAGCAACAAAGCCAACAGAAAATATCATAAAATCCAAAATACTTACATCACGAAAGATAAATATTTCACCCCCTCTAAATACATAGTGCTTTGAAATGAAACACTAAAGCTCACTGAGTTAATGGAGCACTAGACTAAAAGAAAAAGTTGGGGTTAGGGTTTAACTTTTTTTTTCTGAAAAATTAACAGTTAGTTACCAGCGAATGAGTGTCAGTTTATTGAAAGCAAAATAATTTGAAACTGAAACCCCTATGACAATGTTGATTCTGGTGATTCAGTTGAGTCTTGGACTCAAATGACATCACTTGAGGCAGTTTATCAGACTTCACACAGTTCCCTCTGGAGGCACAAACAATCTTAATAAAATTTTATTCTCACATGCAGAAGTGCTCCCAAGCACTGGTAAAGATACTATTTTGAATAAAAGAGTTCCACTTTAAGGTTTTCAGCAAGGAGAGCCAACACCATTCCAGAAAATCAAATATATAGCATAAAGATAAAATAATGTGATGCTTTTCTAAAACTAGTGACTCCAGATACTGTGTCAGATGACTCATTCTGACTTGAAATGAACTAAAAATACAAATATTACCAAACAAATAATAATCTAGTGTGCATCCAGCTAGTTCATTGTCTTCCTACCAAATCTCACACTTTTGCACACATTTAAATATCAGGAAATTAAATATTTGTTGAGACAATGACTCGTCTCGACAGAGAGATTCTGAATCCTGCCTTTTCTCGGCCCCTCTCATATCGCCAGGAACACTCATTACTCAGTGCGCTGTGTTTGTGTTAGTGCCATGTTCCTCCCTCTGTTTGGCAGCAGGCTGGTTGTGTTTGTGCCACACTCTTAGCGGGGGTGTGATGTCATATCACAGTGCCATGTTCTGCTGCCACAACGGTGCATCTGCTGTTGATCTTGGTTTAACTAAGAAATGCCACGCCAAGTCAGGCCTGAATTAACAGGATCATCACTATCAGTAATTATGAGAGAAGTACATTTGCATGTCACTGTGAAAAAAAATCTCATATGTGTCATAATCTCAGCCTTATTTTGAGTTTGGCCACAGTACATATTTAAACCTTTCAAACCAAACCAAACTAGTAAGTGTAGCATGTTGAAGGCTTAGAGGAGGATGTAGTCCATTGATGCTCAACTTATGGCCCTAAGGCCACATCTGGCCCTGGATAGGGTGCCAGGTGGCCCCCCAACCATTTTCTAATTCACAATAAAAAAGTGATTCACACTGGGAATTGTTTTTGTACTTTTTATTATATATAAGGTGCCACAGTGCATAAAGCAGCATCAACGGAGAGCTTGTTTATCAAAAAAACAAACAAAAAATGCCAGTGGAGGATCCCCTACAACCCCCTGACAGAGGTCCTAACTAAATGTCCTAAAACCATAGAAATGTCCTAAAATCTTGGAAATGTCATTGAATCAGAGGAATGTCCTTAAATCCTGGAAATGCCCTAAAATCAGTGAAATGTCCTGAAATCCTTAAAATGTCTTTAAATCTGAGAAACGTCTTAAAATATGAGAAAGATCCTATAGTCTGGAAAAACATCCTAAAACCAGAGAAATGTCCTAAAATCTTAGAAATGTCTTAAAATCCTAGAAACATCATGAAGTTGTAGAAACGTCCTTAAATTCAAGAAATGTCCTAAAATCCAAGGAATGTCCTAAAATCCAAGGAATGTCTTTAAATCCAAGAAATGTCCTAAAATCCTAGAAACATCATAAAGTCCTCAAAATGTCTTAAAGTCCTAGGCACATCTGAAATTCCTAGAAGTGTCCTAAAATCCTAGAAATTTGTATGAGGCTGCTCCTACTGGCCACTGGCCGCCTGTCATTTTGCAGATGTGGCCCCCAAGTAAAGCAAGTCCCTGATGTAGTCCTTCACTAATAATAAAGTCACCAAATTTTGACTTGTGGAAATGACAGAGAATAGTGTCTTTCTTCCACACTGAGTGGGTAAATTGCTTTCCCTCTGTAAGTGCATGAAAACAACCAATCTTCATACCTTTTCTCTGAAGCTCGGGGGCCGAGCAGAGCTGTGACAGTCTTTGACACGTACTCTTTGGGTTTCAGAGTGCAGCAGCAAGTGAAGAGTGCATAGCACACTTTCACTTGTGTTGCCTTTCATCCCTTTAGTCAGTTCATTCAGTTTTGACTTCACAGTGATGAGATTTAAAGCTTCAATGTGGCTGACATTTTGCAACATGTAAACTGCTGATTAATTCTTGTGATCTCTTGAGTAACAAATGCAAAAAGCGGTGAGGAGGCTGTGAAGAAATGTCAGCCTGCAGCTAGTAAACAGGTTACTCGGCAGTGTGCTGGTTATATGTATATTATTATATATGAAGACTATTTCTTGAGGGCAAACACTGCGGAAAACAATCTCACATCAGTATTGAACCTATCACACTTCCCTTTAACTAAATCTTTAGTTTCCTTCAGCTATATTATCCACAAACAATAATACACCATTCTAACTGGTAGATTAACAAGTTATACTACAAAAGGGCAATCAGTAGAGGGCAGATCTCCAGGCCCAAGTAGATCACGCCCACTTCAGACAATTCCAATTTATGTGCCACAACAGGTTTGAGAAGCCTCCAAGAAGCCTAGCAAAAGGCGAAACACGTCGATTTTTGATGGAGCTGTGGCATGTTGCACATTCTGCTGACAGGCGCCATATGCGAAATACAGATACAAGCATTAATATGTTTTTGATGACGAAAACACAGCCACAAATATTTGATTCATGTCATGCATGACTTAACTTTTAGCTGTAATATTTTTTTTCTGTAGGCTACAACACAACAAAGTCGTAAACAACAACAATAAACACAATTAAAATAGACAAAGAAAGAAACTATTTAACTACATGGCTGACTTTCTTTATTATGGTATTGCACATATGACCAAAGCAGATGTATAGATACATAGATAGATAGATAGATAGATAGATAATTCACATAGGACACACAAAGACCCATAAAAAAGCAACACAAGGCCCAATGGTAGAGGCAAAGGAGGAGAAAAATAGCCAAGGTTAACAAGGCTTCAAAAGACTAAATTACTGCACCAGCATCAGTTCTGTGACCTCAGTCCTCATAGCTTTACAGTTCTTTGAATATTTAATGGCATCCATATATTCACTGAGTTCATTCTCAAATACAATACAAAAACTGGTTTAGTGCCACTGAATTTGCAAAACATTATGCTTCTGAAATGCTCCTGGTGTGGTATAATGCTGTACGGTGGACAGGCGAAAATCAGGAGGCCCAGTGAAATTGTCCCTCCCTACTCCTTTACATTTAAGATGGCGGCGTAAATAACAGAAATTAGGATTTATTGATTACGTATCAAACACTGTCTTGCTGCCCCAAATATTCTGTAGAGTACTAAATGTATATATTTATGTACTGCTAAAAATAGTCCCTAACATACACAGTATTTCTACCTGTTGGAGCAACGTTTGTTGCTTCAATGACCAGCTGTTTTAGGAAATTACTTAACTTTTGTATGCCTCCGCATGTGTTTTTGGGTTACCTGTCCATCCGTTCATACATAGGTATGACGTACGTACGTTTGTCTGTTCGCACCTTTCTCATGAACGTGTTATGTCAGTAATGCCTAAAGGGAATTTCCTTAAACTGGGCATGAACATCCGCTTGGACTCAACAATGAACTCATTAGAATTTTTTGGTCAAAGGCCAAAGTAACTGCGGACTTGCTTCCATCCTATTGTCATGAATGTCATTTTTTATTTTTCATGACCTGAAGTATGAACTATGACAGTATATCAGTGGGCCTGTCATATTCTACAGGTTGAAAAGAAAGGACGGACAAGGCAGCAATGAAGAAGTCAAGAAAGAAATCATTAGGCAAAAAAAAGTGTCTGCCGTGGTCTTATTTATAATTATAGTTTTTGGGGGATAAAAACAAATATCTGAAATAATAAAAATTCAATCTAATCTGCAATTTTGCGACTACTATTTGCCTCCATTGTGTATTTTGCAATAGGCTTGGGCAGCGCCTTCCTGAAATTTCATCAGGGTGTATGGTATATGATGGTATAAGTGTGTGGTGCCCCCACCCCTGTTGGTAAGTGTGCTACTTACTTTCAGCTTTTCAGATGAATAAATAGGCAATACAAACCCACAAAATATTAAGAATAATATTCTCACACCTGTATCCCTTAGAAATACAACTGTACATCTTTTGAATTCAACTTTCTCTCAGTCACAAAAGACTGACGGAACTTAAGTGCCACGTGAATGCATCACTTATTCACTGCCGCTAGTAATCTAGTTAGTAAGTCTTCTGTTCCAACAATCACCAGCTTTGGTTTGATTGAAATAAATCCTTAATTCAGCAGGTTAGATATAAAAAACATGCTGTTATTCCCCACGGTGTCTCTCTGCCTGCTGGCCGCCAGCTGTTTACAGTCCTGTAACTTCTCCCTCCACCACAAGGGGTCGCTGTGTCTTTCAGCTCAGCTGCCTGTTACACCAGTAGAAACCCGAGACTAAGCTCTGGTGCTGCATGATGCGCACTACATACAGTGAGTTTTTATTCAGAAAGAGGAACATCTGTATTTTTGACGGTATTGAAAAACATACCTTCAGGATTTCTAAATAACCTGGTATACTGTAATACTGTGACACCGCCAAGCTGTGCAATGCCTTGTCTTAATCACACCTCATTGATTACAATGGTTCAACCATAGACTGTGCATAATAATGGACAAAGCTGTCATAGACTGTCATAGACTCAGACACCTCTTAGAGAGCCACCTGAGCAGTCCCACCATTAAATACAGTATGTGTAACTTTAGGCCTTAATATAATGCATACAGGTGAGTTACATAAAAATGGTTTTGATCCCTATACCAAAAGCTTTTTTTCATTGTCCCAAGCTGTAAACATGTTTATTTCTGCTTTAAGGTCAGGGTCAGTGGGGATTGACTGTTTAGGAGTCAGCCTTAATTGGCCATTTGATAAGCTGCAGTTTTTGGCACTTCCACATTACTTTATGTCTCAGCCTTGGAGGTTGCTGCTTGGCTTTTGTGCAAAATTGTTGGAAAAACAGGCTGGTTTACTATATAGGAGCAAGGTTCCCAGAATCCTGAATAGAGCAGGTTCACGAATCCAAGCTTATTTGGTGGAAAAGGTGTATGTATGAACCTCTTTATGTATTTGTGAGGGCACATCAGTGATGTGTGTGTTTGCAAAAATGTGCATAACCTGTGCATTTCTGTGTGTTTATATGCAACAAACTCTTCGTTGTGCGATACATAATCTGTATTCTGCACATTTGTTTATCTTGCGAGTCTTGTTGATGGTTCAGAAGGAGGATCCAGTGCTGCTGGCTGTTTCTCTGTCAGTCCTTCCACATGCAGCCGCCACCCCTATTAACACTTCCATTAATACTAGATCACAGATGGAAATCATCCTCTCACCCCGCAGATGCTTTTAGATTTTGATGAGCGTTTTTATTCAGCTCCCAGGGAGCGAGAGCAGCAGAACAACTAGTTTTTATCGATGGCAGAGAAAATCTGCTGCTGCTTTCTTTCCAATATTCTCACTTTTTCTTCGGCACATATGTTTGGTTTGCTTCAGTTTCAAACCTTCTCAGGAGGAACATTTTGTGGAGGAAAAAGAGGGCAGAAGAAAAGAAAATATGATGATTGGTTTGACAATGAAGAAAAAGCTGAGGGGGGTTGAGAAGGAGAAAACAAGTATATTTGTCTCATTTGCATGCAGGCCTTTCAGCCCCTCAAACTTTCAATCTTTCCAGTTGCGATCCCCATGCGCGTACTTGACAGACAAGAGACGAGCTGCATAGAATACCAAGTGGCTCTGCATGTTCATATTAGCACGCAACGTATGACCGCGTATATGCACACATGCACACACAAATCACCCACAAGCACAAAACACTTACGTGCAATCACACACTTCCACGCACATACATCCTGATTCCATTACCCAACTGCTTGTCACTCACAAACACACATATTAACATTCATGCTCACACACACCTCCCCTCTCAGATAATCACTTGAATGCACAAACATACATACATACATACATTCACACATAAACAGATGCAAATTCCCCTTCAATCTCACAAAGGCATACAGATATCACAAACATAAACTATTCAAACACCAGGCAAAAAGCATTCTTTTAGATACACAGAAATGCTCGTATTTAAGCCCCTGCAATGAGGGACACACACAGAGCCGCTGACTGCACTACTGTACTGCATGTTCAAACATATCCACACAAACAGACACACATTGTGCTAAATGATTTGTTTCCTCCTCCTCTCTGATGCTTATGAATAATACAAGAATCTCAGGGGAACTTTTTGCTTCACATAAATAAGAATTTAGATAGAAAATTGCATTATTAATCCGTGGCTTCTGGCTTGGCTTTTCCTGTAAAGAATTCATATATTGTTGCAAGTTTGCATCTGCCCAAGAAAAGAGACCTAAAGGGCCAGCGGGTTATGAGGCAGGGGGTCTCGGTGTTGGGATGAGAGCGAGAGGTGGGTTGCGCTGACTCGTCTTAGAGAAACTGGTCGTTTTAGCTACAAAAAGTCTGATGCTGCGCCACAATACGCCTGTAAAAGCAGCCTGATCGCCAAAAGAACATGGTGGTGTTGTACATTTCTGCAAACCACAGATATATGCATTACATTCGTGTGTTTTTGTATTTGAGCTCAATTTGTCATCTGGAGATGGAGTGGATGGTGGATGGACTGACACCATGCTGCAGAGCACTGCAGACCAACCAGTCATGTTTTAGTGACCCATCAATGTTTTTCAGTCACCGTCACTGGTTTTCCATTTAATTATCAAATGTAGCTCTTATTGAGTGACCCGCAGCGGTTTTCCAGCATTTTTTTTTACCACCAATGCTTGGGTTTTTTTGCAGTCTGTCACAGCTTTCCCTCCAGGGTTTTTGCCCACCAAACTTGGTTGTTTTTTAGCAACCTTTCACTGTTTTTCCAAAAGCTTTTTAACCACCAACAACGTGGATGTTTTTTTAGTGACCCTTCACTTTTTTTCTGTGGCATTTTAACCTCCAAAGGTGTTTTTTTAGCAACCCCTTGGTGTTTTTAAGCAGCTTTTTAATCATCAGAGGTAGGTTCTTTTTTTTTTTTTTTAGCAACCGATTGCTGTTTCTTTAACCACCTTAACCACCAAATGTGGATGTTTTTAGTGACCTGTCATTGTTTTTCCAGAGGCTGAGGCAGAGACTAAATGTGGGTGTTTTTTAACAACCCATTGCTGCTTTCTGAGCAGCTTTTTATTCACTATTTTTTTTGTAACCCATCTCTATTCGTCCAGTGGCTTTTTAGCTATGAAACATAGGTTCTTTTTTCGTGACCCATCACTTTTTTTCCATCTCGGATAGTACCACAGAAAGCTGTGTTTTTTACTAAGACATCGCTGCACTTCCTGCTGGGATAGTGCCATGAAAAGTGGTTCAGTTCCCAGAATACAATGTTAGCATTTCTGCAAACCACAAATATTTCATAGTTTTATGCATTTTTTTTTTTTTACATTTCCTTCATTAAGGTTCACCAGTATGTTCAATTACAGGCAGCTTAATCTTCAGCTCAGTTTTTTGGTCAGTTGCTTAGTTCTGTTGCAGTGTAGTTTGCTATATTTTTTGTTCAGTTTTGTTATATCGCCTCAGAGAGATCAGATGAAGACAGTCTTTCCTCGTCTTGGTCCTCTCCAGGTACAGCACATGACTGCATGGCCTTGGCCCTTGGGGGCCGCTATAAAGAACGTGTCAGAGAATGAGACCATCTCCATTTATATGTCTCACGTGAGTGCTGCCACACTTTTACAACTGACAGTCCCATTCAACCATAAAAGTATACTGCCTTCATATATGTTGGAGCACACACGTAACGAAACACACTGAAACCTTCATACATGCAGAAAGAGACGCATGCTGACTGCTCATATGAACATGTGACTTCTTATGGCTCCATCTGACAAACAATGAATGTAATAAAGTTCACAACAGCATGAAGAAGGAAAAGCAGGAATGGAAAAACATTCTAGGTCATGTTTCGTTTTTTTTTTTTTTTTTTGCCGTGTGTTTTGAGCACTAAGTTTTACACCTTCATTTTCGTGCACCTTTAGAAACAAAAGCTGGATTTTAAGAATACGTGACACAGACTTCAGTGTTGGCATCTTCAACCTTGCCTTTTTAGTGCAAAGGTAGAAATTTGACTCTTAAACCATTAAATTGATAACTGCATCATTGGTCTAACTGATATGGTTCAAGAAAAGTTAGTCCCAGACACAGTTTGGTTGCATCCAGGTATTCAAACACATTCATTATGTGAAAAAATATAATCACATAATGCAACAATCTCGACAGATGACAAGGACAAATAGCGCACATGCAAGATAATTTGCTCATTTGGATGAAATCAGTGCAAGAAACATGCTGAATGTATGAAGTGCTCAGGTGCTGAGATTACATGAGCAAATTCAGGCGACTAATTTCTGTGCAAACAAAAGAGACTTTGGATCTTTTTGTCCTGTGAGCAGGAAATCTTTATCTGAGGCCTGAAGGTAGAAGCTCAAACCCCCTCTGCAGTGGGTGATCAGGGCAGTTTATTATTTATTCTGGGCAACATATTTTATAGACTGTTTAGTATGATATCCTACAAAAATGCATGCACAACAGTTCCTGATACCATCATCATTACAAGTTAGCACCCCACGAATGAGAATACGTCCTTAATGTACAGTCATGGATTACACAGATATGGAGGTAAGGTTTAAGCAATAAAAGTTACTATGGTTATGGTTTTGAAAAAAAAAAACATGCTAAGGACTTATGCTGCCTTGGTAATATAGTATTTAGGAGTTACGAGCGCTTAACGGCCCTCCAAAGTCATAATTACGAGTGAGAAATTGGTGCCTGAGTTGCCAAGTTGTGACGTTTGTGTGTGACATTTCAAGGCAGCAGAGATGGCGGAGAGCATGGAAACAGTGTCAACAATTGATGGTAAAATATATTTTTGGGTTTTTTTTCTCGTACCTATCATTTACTTTAAGTAGTTGCACATTTGTAGCATCTATTAGCTGTAGCAAGCAAGCAAACTTGAACTATAAAGCATGCCAGGTAAGTATACTAACATTGATAAAAAAAATTTATCACATTTTTTATAATAACCTTTTTATTGATTCACATATCAAATATCAGTTTTTGATCACATGTAAATTGTAATAAAGTATTAATTCTAAATGCTTTCTGTGTAGAGTGACCCAGATTAAATGTAAAAATATATAAAAATGTAATATATAAACTATATAAAATAAAATAATACAGAAAAATATAAATAAACTGGAAACAGGTTTGGTTCCCTGTATGCACCCTGTGATTATTTAATATACACTGGGTAATTATTAAATTGTTTTCACACAGTCAGTGTAATGATTTCTTGGGCCCTCTTTAGCACAAATGTATTACCTCCTATTCCTCTTCCATTGTACCTACCAACTGTGCAGTAGACATTTATAATTACGTGTGTGTGTGTGTGTGTGTGTTTGTACTGTATATCTTCAGCTTCTCTCAGTGCGCTTTTTTGGGGTGGGTGGGGGTGTTGTGCGCTCACAGACAGTAGTGTGCCTTATTAAGAGACACAAAGCCCTCGGCAGGTGCTCCGTGGGACGGAGCACCTGCCGAGGGCTCTCTGCTGTTTATTTGTTCAACTCATAGAGAAGTCCCCCTCTCTCTCAGCCCTCGGGGAAAACAAAGAGCAGACGCACAAAGACAAGACTGCCCCTGCATCCTGGCAGCAACAAAGCCAAACTACACATGTCAGGGATGGCATGGTATGGAATGGCAGGTGTTCCATGGACGGGAAAACTGGAAGCCAACTTTTCCTCCCTTTTTTTTCCCCTTTTCTTAAAGTCGACGGACAGAGGCAGTCAGTACAGAGGTGTAACCATTAACTAGCACACACTGATCGATAAGGCAAACAGTGTGCAAGCATGTGCAGATGCGTGCGTACGGCTATCACTTTTGACACTTGTCTAGGTGAGAGGTCAAACTCTTTTATAGACTCTTATCAGTGCTTGAATTATTAATCTGCTAAAAGTGATTTTCAAAACATACATTTAATAAACTTTAACTTTACTTTTATTTACATTTTTAGTAATAAAAGGTGTTCAATTTGTTATGATTTCAAAAATAATGTTAAATTTAAAAATGCTCCGGGGATGTCTCATATTTGTTAGGGTAGATGACTGCAGTACAGAGACAGCAGTGAGGGACTGTACTAAATATCACTGGTCATGTTGAATAAGTGAGCTGAACTAAAATGAATAATTCAGAATGAGGTAGTCCTAGCCTATTTGCATTTTATATGATTTGATGTTAGACTACTTGCACAGTTTCACTTTTTTCTTTCTTTCTTTCTTATTAGTCTTTATTAGTTTTCATTTCTATGCATTTTTATTTTCTGCAATGATCAGTGCGGTACTAAAATCACAGTACCTACCTCAGTTTGTTTGGGGGTAGGTCTGTAATGGGAAAGGTAATAATCTTTGTTACATGACACACCAAAAAAAACAAGCAAACAAAAAAAATCCACACACAGAGAGACATACTCATCTGCCACAGAGCCGTGTACACAGCTCTGCTCTACTGGCAATGGGAAGCAAATCTCGAACTTATTTTTAGCAGGTTTACCAGTGTTTAAAAAAACCTACGTGCATGCGCTAATTTGGGTGCAAAAGGGGTATATTTGTGGCCGTATCATCTTTATTTGTGACAGCACAGGTAGTTTGGAAGCCAGTCGTGGTCCAATATGCAACTTAGACAAGTCTGGTGTGGAAAGCCTACTTTTCAGTCAAGTAGGAGACATCTTAGGTGCAGCCATTACATTTGTAAGAGTGACAATATGTGTATATTCATAAATTGTGGGTTCTTCTTTGAAAGAGAAGGAGTAGCTGTCACTTTAAGACATTTCATTAAATAAATTGATCTTTTTGTGGAGAAAAAAGACTAGAATATTTGTAATACCTTACACATGCCTGGAGGGGGTATTTAATCTCTAATTATTAATCCTTATTTATATACAGACTTATAAATATACTGTGTCAGATATGGCAGATAATAATTGCTACTAGAGATATTAACACAAATAGCATGGCATAAGCATTTAAAAGTATTTTTTGCAGAAAAAATATGACGTGCTTCTGTATTTAAGGCTGAACAATGCATAAATCCTTCTCTGTGATTGGCTATTCCTGCTCTTACTATACATGGGATTCATCATGTGATCATTTGGCTTTATTTTTTTTCTTACTTGTACATGCACAAAGAAGTGAGCTGCTTGAAATGTTTTTTTTCTTTTTCTTTGAGCAAAGACGTTTAACTGTGAACATTACAACAGATCAAAAATGATTAGATTGTTTAAAATATGAGTTTAACTAGGTGACTGGTGCTTCTGCGATCTCATTTGAACTGTGGAATTTGTTTTGTTACGAGCACATCTCGGCTAATTAGGGAATTTGACCACTTGTGATTTAACACATGGACCAGAATGATATTCCTAGCATTAGTGCCTCTGCAATATGGACCAATACACCCAGGATCAATACTTTGTCAATATTTGTTTTTCTGGCTCTGCATTTGTGTGTGTGTGTGTCTGTCTGTGTGTGAGTGTGTGTGTGTGTATATATGTGTGTCTGTTTGTATGTGGAGAGAGGGCTGCTTGCCAGCTGTGCAATCTGTTCAGTAATCTCAGGTCTGGTCTGTACACACACTCCACAATCTGCTCCGGTAAAACTGGCCCTACCCATCCACCACCCGCGCACACACAGCCACACACACACACACACACACACACACACACACACACTTACAGATATACACTCTCGCACTCACTCTTTATGAGGATTGACTGCATTCATCCTGCAGGGTTCCAACCTTTAACCTCAATTCAGGTTTTAGCCCCAAAATAACTTCTTAACAAAATAAAGATTTGACCCATTGATCTTCACTTTCCAAGTCCCTAAGTTTTAAAAATAAAATGTGTTATAGATAAGAGCTAAAATAACATATAAACATGCATATTTTATATTTAAAATCAGTGCATCTCTTCACCCTCTCCCCTAAAAAGCTGAAATCCACTGAACATTATTTCTTACAGTCTCTTGTTGTGAGGGCCGTTTCTCTCAAAGTATACCTCAAGAATATTAAAATCACTGCTCGCCACGCACTGCTACTTCCCAGCAGCTAACCCACTCTCTTCCTGATTCACAATAACCCTTATCAGCCCAATTTCCCTTCTCTCTTCCCTTGCCCATTTTAACACGACGCCCTGTTTGTTGTTTAAATGGAAGGGAGAGAAAATTGGCCACTTTCGCCGTTCAGAAACTCCCGCAGCTGTCGGTAATCGCTGCGTGTGTGGATGTGTGTGCGTGTGCCGCGGTAATGTGCAGTTACCACAGTAGGGGTGCGTGGGGCGGGGGCTTGGAGAGAGGGGTCATGGCGTGCGGCGGAGAAAGCGCTATTAGGAGAAAATGATAGGCCTGTCCCTGAAACTCCATTATACACCAAACACTTGAAAGACTGGACCGGCTTCATTACAGGGCAACATGAATCATGCAGCACTCACACAAGCAACTCTCTCTCTCCCTCTCCCCCTCTCTCTCTCTCTCTCTCTGTCTGTGTCCCACTCTCTCTCTCCCAGCACAGCCTTCTGTTTAAACTGGAGGATCGCCAGGAAAGAGGGATGGAGAGGGATGGAGTGAGGGAGGGAGCAGAGTAAAGAGGAGCATAAGAGGCTTCAGTGTTGCCTATAGGGCCAAGCCTGTTTGCCTCAGGTCTGACAACCAGGAGGAGAGGAGAGGACAGGAGAGGAGAGGAGAGGAGAGGACAGGAGAGGAGAGGAGAGGAGAGACTAAAAAAGAGAGAAGGAGAAAAAAGGGGAATAGAGGGAAGAAAACAGGAGAGAAGGGCAAAGGAGAGATGAAGAGATGAGAGAAGGAGAGAAAAGAAGAGCAGCGGGAAGGAAGTATGATAGAGGAGCAAAGGAGAGAAGAGGAGAGGAACAAAGGAGAGATCAGAAAAGAAGAGAAGAGTGAAAAAGAGAAGGAGAGAAAAGGAGCGCAAAGGGAATAAAATAGGTGAGAGGGGCAAAGGAGAGATGGGGAAGGGAGCAAATGAGAGATTGGGAGAGGAGAGGAGAGGAAAAGAGAGAAGGAGAGAAAATGGGAGCAGTGGGACAGAAATAGGAGAAAAAGATATAAGCAAAGGAGAGTAAAAGAGGAGAGAGAAGGAGAGGAGGAAGAAGCAGAGTAGAGAGAAGGAGGGGAGAGGAAACAAGAGAAAGAGAAAAGGAGTTGAGGCAAAATAGGAGAAGAGGTAAATAGAGGTAAGGGAGAGAAATGGAGTGAGGAGCATAGGAGATATGAAGAGAGTTAATAAGAGGAAGAGAGGAGGGCAAATTAGTGAAAGGGCAGGAGAAAAGAGGAGATAAGGGGAGAGGAGTGACTTGTTGGGGCATGCTGTAGTCTGTGTGACAAGAAGAAGGACGGAAGTGTGACTTCAAGTGATCTGTGTGTGTGCACACACACGTACACTTGCCTGTTTTTCAGTCTTTGCCCGTCTGTGTGACTGTGCACTCTTGTGTAAAGACAGCCTGTTAGCATTTTAGTACGTTGGTAATGAACATTTGTGAAGTGTTAGTGTGTGTCTGCAAAGCGTGCACGTGTCCATAAATGTGCATGTGTGGAGCGAGCATGTGTTTTATTTGTGTGTATGTGTGTGAAGTGACCATTTGTTTTTTTGTTCTATGAGTGTGTGTGTGTGTGTGTGTGCTCCAGAGCGTGTCGCAGCATGCTGCCAGAGGGCCGGGGCAGCGAGCCAGACCCAGGGCACAGCATGACACTGCGGCCCCGATCTGTGTTGTGAGTGCCTCAATTACCCATCAGCCTGACAGAGAGAGAAAGAGAGAGAGAGACAGAGAGAGGGTGTTTAACTGTAGACAGGGACGGATGATTCCTTATTTCTTGTGTCTTTCATCTCCTGCAAACCGATGTTTCCCAAATCTCCCCTCATGTTTTTGAGTGTGCACTTGTGTTCTCATCTGCCATTTCACAGGCACTTAAATCCAGAACTACCTATCACTGCGTCCTCCATAAACCTCCTATCTCCACTTCTCCTCTTTTCATATTTCCTGTCACACTGAAACAACATAGCAGACGTTCCATTGATTCATTAGAGTGTCTCCAGTCTCTGTCTCCAGCTCAGAGCAGACTAACCTGCTGTCAGAACAACCTGTCCTGGGAATTCACAGGAGCTCAGTGCTGTGTATATGTGAGCTTAAAGAGTGAGTTCATTGTACAGGCTAATGTTTTTTCGGAATGGTAATGAAAATGTGCATTGTTACCTCTCAAAACCTCTTGTCTATGTATTTTCCCCAACCTAAATCTTAACCAAACCTTTTCCTTTATTGTGTCATGTTTGGGGCAGGCCCTTAGGAAGTGTGCCAGGCTTTGATGCCAGTTTTGGTAGTGGCTAAATAGTGTAATTACACCCTTATGTGATGCCTTGTGGCCCAAAAAGACTTTGCCATAGACTTACATGGTGTAAGAGACATCTGTAAATTAATGGCTAAAAGTTTCTGAGCGTCACAACCTCTACAAAATGACTCCATTCAGTCTGATAACATCTCAAAAGTTTGGAAGAGCCTGTGAGATTGAATCATTTTAACCCCAGTGAGTGCTAAATCCGGAAGTTATAAGTTTGGCCAGTGAAAGTCTCTACTGCGCCTGGTCTATGGGCTGCACAGTGCAGAAGTAGTGCCAAACATTCCCGGATCATCTGGGTAATTTTATACAAGGCAGTTGAACCATTTTGGCTTATGCGCCACTGAGTAACTTTCATTGGAATAAACAGGGCCCCGTGTTCAACTCTGTTACCATTTCTCTTAATACATCCATAGTTGGGGGGTACTATGCATTTTAACAGCAGGGAAACATTGCTCAGGGGGGAACAGGCTTTGACATAACATTGGCAGGGCGAGTGCAACTGCCACTTTAGACAATGCAGCTACAGATATGATGATCTGAAGTTTTATGAACAAGTCAGTGCAGATTCCAACTGTATGAAGAGTTCACATTTTTATGCAAAATGTCCTCGCTGAGTCTATAAAAAACATGCCTGAACATCAGCCATAATGGCCACAAATTTGAAAGGGGAGTTGAAGCACCCAACCAGTCTTTGAAAAATATCTGTGAGGGAACTATTGTCACTAGATTTTAAACAGAGGAAATGAAAATAGTTCACTTTTTGGACAATGACCTTAATTCAAGTTTCACATTGTGAGCTATGAATGTGAACTAGTTTATTTGAATCTGTGTAAACTGAACTCTGAGGTCGCGCTTGTAAAGTATGAACGTGCACATCACTGCATGTTGTGTTTATTGTTACAGTCTTGCAGCAGCAAAAAAAAAACTTGATTTGGAGTAAGCAGAATAACTGGGTTGTTTTCAGGTGCAGTGATCTCCAGTTTGTGTTGCTGACAGAAAGAAGCTGTCATGAATGTTGAAATTAGCAATAGAGACTAAAACCATTTTTTGCACCAGTTGGTAAACATTTTTATTTCTGCTGTAAAATTGGGCATTTAAACATGGTGGTCTATGGAGATTGATTCTGTGTTGGAGCCAGCCTCAAGTGGCCATTAGAGGAACTGCAATTTTTGGCACTTCTACGTTGGCTTTATTGTTTAGCCTGACGGACGCTGCTTGGTTTTATAAGAAAGAAAATGCATGTAATACTTTTACTGGACCTCAGTGAGAGTAGCATGTGTTGAAGTCCTGCTGTTTCCCTGCTGCACAAGGTCCTTCATTTTGAATATTAGTAATACTGCATGTAGTGAAATGATGAAAATTACATTTCTGCTGTTTGCCATCAAAGTGTACTAGACACTTGATACAGCATATGCCAAATGTCTTATGTTAGAGTGAAAACATCTAATATCAGATGTGTGCAGTGTATACAGGCGAAGCGTAACTCATAAAGTATGTCAATACAGGATTTAATAAGTGTTATTCATCAGCTACAGGAATATATGTGAAGATAGATTCTGCACACCTGTCTGTGGTTGTTGTTTTATTGTGATCATAACAACATAATTACTTTTCCATCTAAAGTCATCAGTCTGTACCTATCAGCTGTCACCAAGTTACTCACTGAAACACATCAAACTGATCAGCAGAGCATTCTTCATAGAGCCGCACAAACTTAAACTGCATGTTCATTAACAGCCATAAACAGTAACAGTGGGAGTCCTGTGTTAGATTTAAACAGATGTTCTTCCTGTCTGCACCAAACTATCCACCACCGTATTATAATTATAATATAACCACTCTGACCAGATCACTAATAAGTAACTCCGCTGTGAGCCAACACGCAGGTTTCCTTCTTTCTATTTTAGACATTTTCCACCCATTGTTTTAGCCATTCATGTAGTTAATGGCACAAAAGCAACTCACTCATGGGGAAATGAGAAAAACGGGACATTCCAATTAATAAGAAATAACAATTAAAATATATTTATTTTCATATCTCAGCTTTATGCAAAACATGATTGTGTCTTAGTAGAAATGCAAAAATCACAAAATGGGACTGTGGAGAAGTGTTGGGCCTAAATGTAGTTCTAGCTTGTATTTCAGTGGATCATTTTCACTCTTATGTAAAGCTGCATCCAGCTGGGTGCTCATGTTCACAATCTCTGCAGAAACAGACATGAATATAATGCTAGCCTCTAGGTATATTTGCCTGTTATTGACCCCTACAGAAGACCAAGTCTGGTTTTATTCTTTATCAGATTTCACGATAGAGCCAAGAAAACCGGCTAATTATAGGCAAGGGCCAACAGAAATTTGATATACTATTATTAAATTATTAAATATGACACTTTTATCATCTGTTTAATATTTTTTAATGAGGAGAATTAAATGATTTGACTCGATCACTGTTCTCTATTGGGAAGCAGATAAAACTACAGGTGGGTGTTGGTTTTAGGTGTTAGTTCACATTTTTGTTTCTTTCCTTGCTTTTCTCCCCACTTTGACATAAGTGTGGCTTTGCTGGAAAATGTTATGGCCTTCTTTGCACCACAATTTTTGTACGAACATTTGTCATAGCTGACAGTCTGTAACAATTTTGGTAATCTATTCATTTTATGTGTTTTCAAGCCAAATTTTCAAAACTTATTCATTACTGCTTCTAAAATGTGAAGATTTGCTCTTTCTTTTTTTAAATAATGGGCAATTTTCCACCATTACTACTACTACTACCACTACTACTACTACTACTCTTACTACTAATAATAAAAAAATATGAGATATCATTGCCAAATGATTGATACTAAAAATGATCATTAGTTGCAGCCCAAGTATTAAATCTGATCAAACAACAGTCTTGATAAAGCAGAGATACTCTGAGTCTGTGAACAATCAAATATTTAATATAGTAGAGAGTACTTAAGCATTGAAACCCAGTGTTCCGTACCTTTTAGTCAATATAATTACAAACTACCTCTCTTATTGTTAAAATGGTGACAAGGTTAATTTTACCTTGAATAATTTTTGTCCATGGCTTTTAATATTCTCACATAAATCTCAGTTATTACTCCAGCTAGCGTGGCTCCTCACAAATCCAAGACATGGGGCTGGAAGGCTGTGACATGTGAAGTTATCGTTGGCTTAATTCTGTCTTACATGTTCCATGGCAAGTCTTCAAACTCCTATCCAAACAGAGCTGAGCCTCTCTCACTACAAATGGGAAATGCACTGTAGTAGAGTGAACAGCTTGTTGTTCCAAACCTTTGGGCTGATGTGTTTTTCACTTTGAGACAAGTATAATATCATTTGGGGGGAAAAAGAATTTCTACATTACCATTTACACAAAATCTAGAATTATTTTCAGAGAGATGAGAAATGTTTCTGCATAGAATTTTTTTTAAAGGAATAGTTAGATAGCCAATTGTCAACCAGCTTTGTATCAAAACAATGTGACTTGTATGTGTAGATGAACTTTGGTAAACTTGCCTCCATCTAACTAGTGCCTAGACCTAGATATCCCTCCTCCCCCGCAAATCAACGCAAATCGAGATAGAACCCGGCGGAGTCTGGCAGAGTTTTTACTGGCTTTCAGGGCTGTTGCTCAAACTACAGACTGTATTTCAGCATTTATGTATTGCCCTCCACACATGCCGCCACTGCAGAGACTCTCTCTCTCTCTGTCTCTGTCTGTCTCTGTCTCTCTCTCTCGCTCTCTCTCAAACTTGGACCAAAATCCAATCAAACAATGCTACTGCACTTCCTAATTCTCGCCTAAAATGTTCTTGAAAATACATTTTAGTGCCGTTCAACTTTAATAGGGAGACTTTGTGAACAGCAAGTGGGCACCATACTTCTTCCTGCACAGTGAAAATGGGGGCAGACAAAACGATCAAACAGTGAAACTCAGCAGCGCTGATCAAATATAAACCACAATTCTGTCACTGAGTTGCGTATCTCTCGCCTTGAATGTTTTCAGAAACATGTTTTAGCTTATGGTTTAACCATTATTCGAGATTGTTTTTTGCCGACTGGCTGCTGTCGTCCACATTACATCACCCATCAGTGGGCCAGTTATTGATCTGGTGCAGCGCAGTGCATTCTGGTAGTTGTAGGTTTTCATGCAATTCCAAAAGTATTTGCATCTTTCTCCTGCAGAGATGGCCTAGTTTTATGTAAAGACACTCTTTGTAACGGTGAAATGCTGAAGTGTGTAAAATTTATAGGGATATGGTGGCGTCTAGTGTTAAATTGCACCCAGCTAAAACTTCTCTGTCATACAGTTTCTTCAGTTTTCATTATTCAGGATGACATGTAAAGAGCTGAATTATCCACAGAGGCCTCTCCTCTCCAAAACAAACAAATCAGGCCATTAAAATGCCTATAAACACTGAATGAAGCAGTTTAATGTTAAAAATCAGTGAATCTCCGTAGCGGTTTGGCATCTCGGGGACAAGCACTGTGATGTTATGACAGTGTAACTCCAGCACTGCTCATTGAAGTTTGGCTTCTTCCTATGGTGGTCAATGTGAAAATGCCAATGGTCATATCTGCATTTAGTGTTTGATTTGACCGTAAACATGGCGATGCAACATGCTGATCTCCATAAACTAGGACCTGCTCCATATGTGAATATAAACATCCCAGTCTACACTTTGATTTTGGGCTGTCCAACACCAAAGATAACCACTGTGAAAGAAACTTGTCGATATCTTTGGCTCTAAAATGGTGGTCCTACATCACGCAGTGAGAGAGGTTCAAGGATGGCCGGTGTCATGCTCTTGTCTGTTGTTGCAATACTGATGTGCCAAGTTGGCTTCTTTTCCCTGGCCACGACCGTGTCCACATTCTCCTCCTCCTTTTCAAAGTTTTTTTCGACACACATAAATGCCACTATATCGACGTACATTGTAGACTGTGATTCAGTAGGTGGTTACTGCACAGTCGGCGCACATCAGACTCGATGTCATACTCAAGTTTATTAAGATCCATGTCACAGAATGCAGCTGCACTAAACTTATAAGACTGTTTAGATAAGGTGATTGTACGCTAAAGAAAACATTTTATTGCACTCTTCCAAAATATTCCCCTAAATCCTATACACTGGTCCTTAAAATAAATTAAAGCAATTTCTTGAATGAATTTGACATTTTCACTTTACATCCACATCTGAAGCTCATACATCATCAATAATTTGATGGATGCTGGTCTCAGTCTGAGTCTCATGTGCACGCTGAAAAAGACTTCACTGTATTTAGTTTGTCCACAGTGTGTCTGTAGTCATGAGCTTCAGAGCACTTGTGCTTTTTTGTTTTGGTCTCTTCATCCCTTTTTATTTGGTTTTGCCTCATTTTCCTCCCTTCACCATGGACATACGAGGCGCTGCCATCAAGAACAAGATGGTTTGACTGAAGTGCTTCATACCACACAGTCACTCAGAAAAAAAACTGAGACGGTCACATCAGTCACTGAGTGGAATGAAGACATTTTTCAGATACTTGAGGGGCAAAACATATAGCTGTCTGGGCAACACCTGAGATTATTACCTTTTTTTTCATCTCACCATGAATCTAAAGTATCTCAATGAAGGATGTTGATGTTTTATTACTCTAAAACAGATGTGTGTGTGTTTCTGTATTTTACCATCAATGTCAAAAGACGAGCCATACGAGCGAGTAAAACAAGTGCCGAGAACGCACAAGGCTGGAGAAAAAGATAAAAGATGACAGCATCAGTGAACCATCTTGAGTTGGATTAGTGGGTTACTATGGATACCATACATATATGCACCAGCTCTTGACACACACACTCCTTTAGAGCCCGACCTTCTTCAGTCCCTCCTTCACCACCATAACATCACTCACAGCCGGCCCACCCCCCGAGCCCCCTCCCCACCAACATAATGACATTTGCATACAGATGTCTCACTTGTGCTGATAATGCATGCAATGTGCCTGTGTGTGTGTGTGTGTGTGTGTGTGTGTGTGTGTGTGTGTGTGTGTGTGTGTGTGTGTAATCAGCTGATGTCTGAGTGCAGGTTAAGGCTTGAAGGCAAAGCAGCTTGTGCAACCTTGTGAAAACAAAAATCCTCATTATGATCATTATCACAAGTGCGACAACTTCTTTGGCCCTGAAAAAACATAACACGCACAGTAATGTGAGCACTCTGCAAAGTGAGAGGAGGAAGAGGGGATGGAGTGATGGGTGAATTAAAAGAAAAAAAACCTCCTCCTAGTTTGCTGGAACAACTGTGCCTGGCAGACAGAAGTAAAAAAGGGATTGAGTTGAACTCGTCAGGGCCCCGTTCCAAATCTGTGGCCCTGCCCCACCCCTCCCTCCTTCCACTTCTCCTTCTTCTCCTTCTTGTAGCGTTTTTCTTCTCTTGCCTCACGAAACAAGCCACCTACACTTTAGGACATCTGCTAAGCTGATTTTCTGGAGCTTAGCAGCACCACAGTGGTATCAAAGAGATTAGGTGAAACAACATCCAACTCTGGCTTTGTGCTGCGTTTTCAATAATGCAGCGCTGTGCGACTGTGCGCATGTTTGTTTGTGCCCTGTTCGCCTCCAGTGCGCGCTCGCCCGGGCACAAGCTCAGCTGTGTATGTGCGTGGGTGTGTGTATTATGCTCGGTGTTACAGTGCCATAAGTCACAGAGCTGGTGTAATACAGTTGGATCTGGAGTGTGAGCGCTTCTTTGCGTACAAGGATTCAGAGAGCGGAACCAAAGAGCTGCTTCAGAGGATCTTTTTGGTCTTTGTTTTGTGGCCAAGATGCGCTATCGCTGGAGAAAAATCACTTCCAGAAAATAGACTGTCGTTTGGCACTGCTGGGGAAAAAAAGTCTTGCAGTTATTTTTGCCTCATGAGGCCTCACGATGGTGTATTTTTGCTTAACCCCTTAAAAACTGTTTCCACAAAGTCGATTTTCTTGTGCTGCGACACCTCTCACAAGTAACCCTTTGAAAACTGAGCAAACTGAAAAAGGGTAATTATTTGCACTTTAAGTAGGTGTCATTAAAAGAAACGCTGTACATGAGGAAAAAGGTACTGCCTGCACACTTACTCCAAGCCACACAGCGTACCTGTGGCATGTATAAAGTACGCAGATGGTAACTCGATGTCTTTCAAAAACAATTTGGCAAGAAGTGTCCCACAAAACAATTAATATAAGGTGATGATAAAGAAAATGACCTTTTTTGTATTTACTTTTATTTTCTCTTTTTTTTTTGCTTATTTTTAATTATTAATTTAATTTTCTTGCTATTTCTTGCCATGTGTTGCTAAGTTGCTCATTGCCTTCTTCCTATGTTTTTGAAAGAAATGAGGGATGCACAATATCATTGGTATGTCATCAGTATCTGCAGATACTGGCTTTTAAAACTAAATATCAGTATTAGCCAATATGCTGATTTCTGCCAGTATCACAAACCAAAATATATTTTTTAAACTGAAAAGTGAACATGTACAAAATATCAGCTCTAAGCTGAAGTATTCTTCTTGTGTTCCACACAGCAAATGAATATTACATACATTGAAAAGCATTGTATTTCATGTCTTCACAGGACGAGTATGCAGAATATGATGTTAAAAAAGTTTATAGAAAGAAAAAAAGTATACAAAAAAAAATACAATATCATGCATCCCTAAAAGAAATTAAAACCAATGTGCATTTATTCTATTTATTCCTTTTACTTTCTGTTTGCATTTTTCTCTGAGTTTGTTTTTCTCCTGCCATACATTTGGTAATGAAAGGGTGCTTTATGAAGCGAAGTAACTATATCTTATTGCATTATGCATGCATGATGGCTAGCGCTTAGTAACTATCCACACACTTAATTAAGTAGTGAAATGTAATAATGTCATTTATCCCTCTGGGTTTAGGGTTTGAATAATTGCTGCAGAGTCAGCCTACTGCGCATTATATTTGTGTGTGTGACCGTGGCTGCATGCTTGCTTTTTTTCCCCCTTGTGTGTGTGTGTGTGTGTGTGGTGTGTGTGTGTGTGTGTGTGAGAGAGAGAAAGAGAGCGATGAGAGAGAGAGAGTGAGAGATCAAGAGAGGGAGTTCTCATTTAGTTTTCTTTTCTTTTTCTCCAACAGCTTTCACTTTTTTGTGCTCGCTAACTAGAGAAAAAAGAGTGGAGAGAGGAGGGAGGGAGGGATGGGGGGGGGGGGTGAAAGAAGAAAAGAGAGCAAGCCAAAGAGCGTCGGGTGCTGTGTCAGTCTGATATTTTCCATAGTGACAGCTGGGCCCAGAAGCTCAGAACCTTTTCTTCTGGCACACAAAGCCCATTAAGTATGCCACTCGCTCAATGGCCCCCACAGCCTCCAAATTGCTCCAAGCTCCTCTCCCTAAAGTGTGGCAGCCTTTGTCATTGTAATCAGGCCTTGTATGTGAAGTGCTGCCTGTATTTACCGCTGCTCAGGGTGCATATTTGCCCAGCCTGCTGCTGCCGGGTGAATGCAGGAGGGGAGAGAGAAAGTGAGAGAGGGAGAGGGCCAAAAGACGGAGTTTGAGAGCTGAGTTGGGAATGCTGGTGTGAACAGAGACGCGATGAAAGGACAGGAGGGTCAAGCGTGGAGAGAAGGTGCAGCAACTCAGGATGGAGAGAGGGAAGTAGAGAAATCAGCCTTAAAGAATTTGACTCAGTGACTTTAGGGGGTCAGGCGGTCGACCTCAGCGGGGGGAACAGAGTGCGGGATATGGGAGGAGTGTGTGGGCACTGTAGTCTGGAGCATGGGTAGGGAAGGAGGGGTGTGACAGGAGGGCTTATTCACAACTCCTTCAGATGCAGCACGCCTCGAGGTGTTGCCGTGCACGTTTAGAGCGTGCACACGATGATAAGTTAGAGACAGATTGGAGAAAAAACTCCCACGGTGACTCTAGATGAGTGTAAGTGACAGACAAAGTGACAGAGAGGTACAGTGGACAGACAGAGCAGCAGACGACACAGAGGAGTGCAGCGATGTGATGCCTTTTGGCAGAGCTGACCCCATTCCACGTGTTACCCCCCCTCCCCACTCCCCTTGGGGTGACCCAAGCTGGATGGGGTTGGATGGGGGGGGGTGAGGGTCTCTAGAGATGACGGTCATCCAAAGTGGCACCCAGACCAAACTTTGTCTGTGTCTTGGCCTTATCCTTTCACTTAGAGTGTATGTGTGTGTGTGTACGCCTGTTAAAAATTCATAAATCCCACAAAAGAGAGAGAAAGGAGAAGTGCAATAAGTGAGTAATGAGGGGCCAGAGGCGCTCTGTGTCATGTTAATAGGCAGTGGGATATTTTTATACAATACCAAAGTTGATTATGTTAAAGGATAAATTCACAACTTTTTTGGTGAAACAACATTCAGGTGCCCACACAGTTGGCGGATTTCCATTACAGATTTGTGTAAAATTTGTGTGATATTCTCAAAATGTCAGTAAAACATAATTCTGAGATAACTGTGTTTTCACTGACTGATGTTCTGCGACTTCTCCTCTGGTGATATCATTCCAGGAAGCACGATGATGGATGTTCAAATATTAGCAGCTTTATTTCTATTGCAGTCACCACACTAGCCGTCATTATTTCCAATCCAAGGCCCCTGTTATGGAGCCATAAGGAGTGAGCCCCTTATTCATAGGATATATGAGGGATTTCTGGGAGGTGATAGTCCATGATTTTACAGAGGAATTGTGGATTCAAAACTTATGGATGATCCGCTCAACTTTCTCAGAGTTATGTGATGCAATAACAGCTCTTGTAGCTCCTGCTGCATCATGAGGGAGCCAGTTCCTACTGACATGCACACAGCCATAGCACCATGTGACCTAGAAAAGCCAAAAAAGTGTTTCCATTGCAGTTTTGCGAAATATGGCTTTTTCAAATCACCTAAAATACCACCTCATGCAAGCGGTAAATGGGATTTTTTTGGCAATGAATGGAAGTTTGTTTTTGTTTTTTTTTTAGAAATTAAAATTTCTCCATTAGGTGTATTTTATGTTTTGCAATTTCAATGTGCACAGTTTGAGGGTTTATGGAAACATAAACAGTTTTTCGTCCTTTTCATACATTAAAAGCCCACACACACCAAACCGATATCAAAGAACCAGTGTTGACAGCGGCAGACTGTTGCGTTGTCCTATGTTACCAGAGACTCCAAAAAGTTACATTTGAACACACCACAGATACTACAGCCAACGGCCAGCCAGCATGTATAAAGTCACCTGCGTGAGAGGAAATACTATTCCAGCAGGTGGTGGTCATATATTTTCACTATTTAAAAAGGGAAACCAGCAGGATGGATTCATGATGCTAGTTAGCCCAGTAGCACATTAACATCACAACCCAGTGTTAAAAGAAAGAAGCATATTTATTGTGTGCTAGCGAGCAGAAACAAAAACAATTACGAAACATTTCTGTTAAGAAGCTCAATGGCTAAAAACATAATCTTATCAAATATAACACATTTGTCTTCCTTACTTGTGTTTATCTTCTCGTACACTGAGCTGAATCTGCCAGTCAGAGTGATTGTATTCACAGACGGATTTCATCTCCTCCGCAAAAAGTAGAGTGACCGACACTAGCTGACGGCCAACCATCAACTCGGTGCGTCAGGGTCCTGAGTAAGCCGTTCCAGGCGCACTTCCATTGAAAGTGCATGATGAGAGTGAAAATCATAATTCAGTGCAAATACATTCCAAAGTTAATAATCTGAATTTGCAAGATTAGAAACCTCAGTTATGCTTCTGGACATGAGCTGAAAAGAATAATAATCAAAGATGGTCTAGAACAACAGAAATAAGGTATTTTGGACAAAAAACCCCAACAAAACAGTGACTTTGGAAGTATAACTTAAATTATTTGATGATTAATTGATTTTTTTCAATGAACAGAAAAATTACCACCAACTACCCCAATTTATCACCAATGGAAAACTTAAAGTAATACCGAACGTTTACTGCTTTAAGCTTTTCAAATGAGATGATCTGCTACTTTTCATCATTATATGTCTTAGTAAACAAATTATCTTTGGATGGTGAACTTTTGCTCAAACAAAACAAGACATGAAGATGTCACTTTGACTGGCCACCCCATGCGAGCATAAAAACTTTTTTGTGACAAATGGAAGTTGCTCTTTTCTTAATTAACATGTTTCCATTAGGTGAAAATACACCTAAAAATAATATAATAAATAAAATAATATTTGCAATTTCAGTTTGGGAGAGTTAATGGAAACTTGCCTATTGTTAGAAACCTTGACATGATACGCATAAAAAGTACAAATGTAATGTATCTGTTGTTTGCAGAAATGCACAACGCCAACATTTTCTTCTGGCAACTGGGCTGGAATGTGAGTGCAGTTTGTGAGACAGATTTGAAAGAAAGAGAGCCTATCCTTTAACAAATATGGTATGCTGAATGGATGTTTAAATGAACTACAAAAAAATATGCTAAAAAAATCCCTTCCCTTAATAGTTGTAGGTGAAGTACTTGGCTGTGTCTAATGGGAGTTGACAGATATGGGTAAGATCACGCTGCATGGCTGTTAGAGAGACAGAGAGAGCGAGGTCGGGGGTGTTGAAGTGAGAGAGGGAGAGGGAGGGAGGCCAATAAAGCCATCGTGTTATGAACCTGATTGTTATCATGAGACCAGGAGCAGGACTCTGATGTCAAATGTCCATCTGTGCATGAGCCCAGGATATGTGTGTGTGTGTGTGTGTGTGTGTCTAAAACCAAGTTAAGTTCCAAAAAAAGAAGAAAAGTTCTTTTCTTTTTCTCTACACATATCCCCCGATCAAGAGCGTCTCCCCAAATTATACACAACCTCCACTTTTTTTTGGTTACTTCAAACACAAATCTGCACATTTATTAAAGGGAAAAAACTTTTCCCTCGCAGCAAAGTGGTGACCCTTTTGTCTCTCCACCAGCTCGGTCCAAAGTTGTTACTATCCGAGATGTTGAATAATGATAATGAAAGCGTAGGAGTGAACATTTAGAGAACTTTTGAATAATGATGATGATGAAGACGGAGTGAAATTTCCATTAATTAGCTCACGCGGGTCATTTTCTCAACAAGGTCCTATTTCCTGCTCTTCGGTGTGTGTGTGTGTGCGTATTTGTTTAAACTTTATTGTCACCACCGTCTCCAGGACAGCTGGAGGCTATGTCAGAGTTCAGCTGCTTGTTATACACAGCAGAGAATAAGAGGGGGTGTGTGTGTGTGTGTGTGTGTGTGTGTGTGTGTGTGTGTGTGTGTGTGTGTGTGTGTGTGTGTGTGTGTGCGTGCGCACATTCATTTCTGTGCTTATGCCTGTGGATGTTGAGTACGTATATGTGTGTGTGTGTGTGTGTGGGTGTTTGGTCCTATCTGGGTAGTGGAACAGAAGGGTGGGGGTGAATGGTGAAGTTAATAGGCTAATGAGAGCACCGTGCTCAGGAAGAATACAAGAGGCTGTCTGGCACCCTCAGATAAAAAACTTGCCATGGCATTAGCGAGGACCCAGCAGTCTTACTTAACAGCAACAACTTCTTTGTCCACGCACAACCAAAGCCAATTTAATAAGCAGGGAATTTATTATATGTGTGTTTCTCTTTCACTTTTTTTGGCTCCATGGAAGCACGGATGGAGATGGAGCGTGAAAGGATGCTGAGAGGACATTTGTAGAAACATATTCCAGTTTTTAGGAGCGCTACTTCAACAGCATGTAGTTTAGATCAGATTGTTCACTGGGTAATAAGAATCAATTTGTACAAATGTCAAGTTGAAATAGTTGGTGCACCGTGCTTCTAATTCAAAGATGTGTCATCTGGATTCAGTTTACAGGATTAGCTTGCACTAAAGCAAAGTCAGTTTAGTATAACTAGATTTATACAATTTAGTTTGGTTTAGTTTAGTTTTGTTTCATTTAGTTTTGTTTTTGTTTAGTTTAGTATTGTTTCGTTTAGTAGCAACAATTAAAATGCAAAATAGTTGGTCAGATTGACAAGTGGCATTGAGTTTAGTTGAGTTTAGTGTAGTTTAGCAGCAACAATTTCAACTTAAAACAGTGGGTCAGGTTTATTTGTTTGGTCTAATTAAATTTGATTAGATAAACTGATAATAGTATATAGTTTTTTTTTAGTTTGGTTTAATGTAAATAAACTTTAGTTTAGTTAATGTAGCAGGATTTAGAATCAACTTTAAATTAATTTCTTCTTAAACCACGTTTAAGAAAAATGACAACAAATCTACCTTGTACCTTTAGTTTAGTTTAGCACACATTTTTTGAGCTATTCAGGTTTCAAGAAAGGAAGTTGTTCCATCACATCGTGTTTAGTTTAGTTTAGTTTAGTTTAGTTTAGAATAGTAGCAGCAACCTAGACCCATATTAGTCCGTTTTTTGGTTTGGTTTAGTTCAACCCAACTAAGTTTAGTTTTGTTTAGTCTAGTTTAATGCCAACAATTTGGGCTTATGATAACCGTATTTAGGTATGTTTAATTCTGTTTCATACAGTTTAATTTACTGGCACTCAATTATTTAGCTGTTGGAGCCGACAACAGAGGATCAAGGATATTGTGTTGAGACAACTTAAGTTGAATAGAGTGAGTTTAGTTTTAGTTGTGTAAATTCAGGCTTTAATTAGTGGGTTAAGTAAGTTTATTTCAGTTAAGTATAATTAGTTTCAGTAAAAAACAATTTAGGCTTATAATTTTGGATCAGCTGTAGTTTATTTCAGTTCAGTTATTTTAGTAAACGGTGACAATGTGGGCTTATTCAAGTGGTTTGTTTTGTTCTGTTCTGCTTTTTCCTCAGCTCAGTAAAACAATCATTCGATCTTATAATAAAGCAAGTTTATTTTGACGCACTAACTACTCCTGTCATTCAAGGGTCAAGGAAGCTGAGTTTAGTTGTGTTAGAAGCCACAATTCAGGCTCATACTACAGAGTTATTTTGATTTTTTTTCTCTTAATCATTTTAGTTTCCTGACCTTTTTTAGCACACAGCCATTTATTCGAGCTCATAATAAAGGATGAGGAAGTTGTAAGAGTTTAAATCTGTTTAGTTTGGTTTAACAGCTCACAGTTATTCAAGCTTATGAGGTGGTTTAGCTGAGTTTAGCAGCACAGATTTATAAGGTTATAAAGGCTTACAATAAAGGATCAGTGAAGTTTAATTGCTTTTAGTTTTTAAAAGTTTAACAACAACAGTTTATAATTGGGCAATGACTCAACTTAGTGTAGGTTGGTCTTACACAAGTGGGTAAAGTGTATTTTGTTTTGTTTCTTTTAGTAATTTTTAATATCTTTTTTTCCCTTTAATACGGGTAAAGTGATTTTATTTTAGATTAGTTTACTTTGGTTTCAGTAAGTTTACGGTAATTTAGTTTGGTATAATAGCATGGAATTTGTCAGTGATTTATGGTAAGGGGGCCGAATTGATTTGAGATGAGTTGGTTTTAATTCAATACCATTCATTTATAAGAATACATGTTATAAATACACTTTTTATAATATGCAACTTTCTTGAACAGACAGTAAAAAAACAATCAGTTCATTAAATGCGCATGAAATAAAATTAAACGTAAAAGAAAAGCAGTAGAATGTGTCGAGGTTGCTTTCCCCCCCATTACATCTCAGAGAGATGGGGATGGGGGTAATGGGAGCAAGCAATGGGAGAGCTCATTATCTGGCAGACCATCTGCTATTGGGAGGGAGGAACTGTCTGTCTGTCCCAGACACAGACACTCTGAATGGGCCTGGAGTTAGAGTGAAAATGTTCCTCTAACTTCCCTAAATTAGCCATACATCTGGTGGATTTGGTCACTGGTGATCAAGGAGGGTGCTTTAAACCTACAGCAGAGACACCAAGACAATGTTTTTGTCATGAGATTTTAAAAAAAAGGTATAAATTAGTGTTGGGGAATGGATAGATTAGGTTAGACTGAAAGATTTAAACGCCTAAAGGTACATTGCACAATCTGACAAGATGATCTTACGTAAAATATTCTAGGAAACCAATTGCCTTGAAAAAGGATAGTAAATATAACTTGAAATTTCAATTTATGTTTACTGTCTATGTTTAAGTTAACTTGACATTTATCTGTATTTACTTCATTTTGTGAAGTTGTTATAACTTTAAAATGGCAATTGAAATGACCTTGCTCTTTTCTAGGTGTTAGCAACTTCAGAAAACCAAGTTTGTTTGACTTAACTTGATCCTGAAAAAGGAATTCACCAGTGACGCAGTTAGGAGACCTGCGAGTTCTGTTTTGTTAACATGTTCAAGAATATGAAAATATGACTGACTAGTTTGCAACCAGCAGAATACAGACATACAGCACAGTGGTTTACTGAAGTTGTTGAAACTTAGATTAAGATTAATGTAATTAAACTTTTAATTTGCAACAACTTCCCAGAATTAAGTAAACTAAACAATTACCAGTTGTATTTACTTGCATTTTTGTCAAGGCATTCAGGTTTCTTAGATTTTTTTAAAGCGAAATCAACTTGTCAGATTTTGCAGTGCATTAAAATAGTATTAGTGCATAGCTCAGCATCATTCTAATATTCTGTGTGGTCTTATATTTTGATGTTTTTTGGGGATATTTGTTTTGCAACTCTTGTCTGATATTTATATTGTATATTGTGATATTTATGTTGCATTGTAGTTTGTCATGCAGGCTTTACCATGCTCGGTTTTGAGATAAATAGGTCCAAATCCAAGAATGGAGCACATATGAAACAGTATGATCTGGTGGACAGAGCTGGCTGTTTATATAGTTTAAATGAGATTGCTTGGGGTGGGGGGCTTAGTGTGAGAAGTTGCCGGGCGCAGCAGATGCTCTTTGTTGCTGCTCAAGCTATTGTTGTTGAAAGCTGACACTGGGAGGCTGGGATTGGGTCCAGCTCCCGGCAGCAGGAGGCTGTAGCTGCTTCCTATTGGCTCTTGGGCATTGTCAGTCAGCCTTAGATCCCGCCCAGCAGCCCTCGTGCCCCTCCCCTCCCCGGCCGGCCGGGAAGTTGAACTAAAGTTTGAGCAACTTTGTTCGGCACAAGTAAACTTGCCAGCAGCACTTGGCGGTCGCTGCGGGACTGAAGAGGGAGAGACAGAGAGGAGGACCGCAAACATGAAGCTGTGTCGCACTTTTCTAGGTTCGTATCACTCACTTTTTTTTCACTTTAAACTAGAAACTTAAAGAATGAGCTCCCTGTTTCGGCATCTGCGCCTGCTAAAACTAGAAGTAAAGAAGGTACGAGCGAGTATATAACAGGACAAGTATAATTAGTTTTGTGTAGCCTAATATTGGTTAAAAACATGTAGTGAGTTATAAAAAAAGTGCCGTTTTCGGATGTTTATTTCAAAATAAAAGCCTCTATAAAGACATGATATCCGTCGTTGCGAGGGATTAAAGAGGCTTATGTCTGAACACACCAGCTGTAACTTTAAAACTTATTTGACTCCAGGCTCAATTCCTCATAAACGTATCGAAATAAACTTGTGAACTTCTTTCCCAGCTCTAAACTTCAACCCCCGTGGTAAAAAACTGGCCCAGACAAAGGACAGTTGGTCCCCTAGGGGACCGTGTGGCCCCGGTACCGTGGGGACAATGCCAAGCTGCGGGCTTATTAAAAACTTTTTTGTTGTGTTAGTCTGTCGGCTTGTTCCATCTGTCGAGGGACTATAGGGGCCTCCCCCGGTCCCAACCTCAGCGCTCAGTCAGCTGCTGCCCCATGTAATATTTATACTGGCTGCCTGCACGGCCCGGCCCCGCACAATATAGCAACCACACAACTGCCAGGGTCCGGAGTGACGTGAGCATTAAAGAGCCGGAGGCCTCTGGGCCATCTGCATCTGCACACTGTGGAACAACAGAGGGGAAAGTTGAACTACTGCTTTTCAGACTGAAACTTAAAAGAAAAAATCCGTTTTTTTCCCAGGTTAGTTTCATTTGTGCAGTTGTGATAACTCAGTCTTATTATGTTTAGATTAGTAACATAATACTTTTTTCAAGCCTACAAAAAGGTTGAGATTAGATTATTTTAGTTTTGCTTGCAGTTAGTTTAATTACGTTTGTGGTAATTTTTTTTTTTTTAGTTTATTTAGCACTAAGTTACTAAAACTCAAGAGCAAAGGATCAAGGGAGCAACGTTGGTTTGAGCTGACTTAAGATGATTTCAGTTCAGTGCCACACAATACACTCTTTGTAACAACAGCCTAAAAATCCCAGTTGATGTGCTGCAGTTTAAATAAAAGGTAAAAAAAAAAAAAAAAAAAAATCGACTTGATTGAGTTTAATTA
The DNA here is from genome assembly GCF_008729295.1 of Plectropomus leopardus. Classification (NCBI taxonomy): domain Eukaryota; kingdom Metazoa; phylum Chordata; class Actinopteri; order Perciformes; family Serranidae; genus Plectropomus; species Plectropomus leopardus. The sequence continues at coordinate 1,580,035 of NC_056470.1, read as the reverse complement.
AATTAATTTAGTTTTGTTCTATGTAGTTTAGTTGTAACAACTCAGACTTAAAATATTTAGTTAAGTAACTTATAGTTCAGGCTTACAATGAGGTTTAGTTTAGATCATTTTAGTTTGGTTTTAATTAGTTTACTTATGTTTGTGGAAAGCCTACTGGCTCAGTTATCAAAACGTAGAGTATAGGGTCAATGGAGCAGAGTGTGTATCACACAATACACTTTGTGCTGTAAAACAGGAGAAGGAAATACCAGCAGCTGTGTTAAGTTTGAATCTTATTTTTCAAAATTAGTGTTTTTAAAAGTGAAACAAATGCTTGAAAGTATTGAGTTTAATTTAATTAAGCCGTTTTAGTTTTATAGTTGTGACAACTCATGCTTATTAGGTTTAGTTTAGGAACAAATTATAACAAACATATAATGAGGTTTGGTTTAGATTTCTTTTAAGGTTTTAGTTAGTTTGACTATAGTTTGTTTTAGTTTGGTGCCACACAAAACTAACTTTGTAACAACAGAGCAAAAGAAAATGTACAAGCTGCTGTGTAGGTACAGAGCTAAGCCTTGTCTTTCAAAATAAAACCTTAAAAAGGGGATGAAATTACCTCTAATTATTAATAAGTATTCAGTTATTTTAATTTGTGAGTGATAACTCAGGCCTATAACATAGGTTTGATAATGTGTTGTTTTTTTGTTTGTTTTTTTTTGGTTTAGTTAGTAGCAAGTATTTATTCAAGCTTAATAAGGTTTAGTTTAGATTATTTTAGTTTTATACTGTTTAGTTTAAAGTCATCCCCTTACCCAGTTATGATAACTTAGAACAAAGGGTCAATAGAGCAGAGTTGGTTTGATTTCACTTTAGCTTTAGATTAATGCCAAACAAAACACACTTAGTAACAACTGAGGAAAAGACAATCTCAGCTGTGAGGACAGAGTTTGAGTCCTCTCCTTCAAAATAAAGTTAAACAAGGCAAAAAGACTTATGGAGAAATAAAGAAGTATTCAGTTTAATTCGGTTGAATTTTATTTGTGGCTTTAAATTGGCTGCTGTTCTCAAAAACAGAACTGAATGACTGAAATAAAATATTCAAGTATTCATTTAACTGGGGAATATATGATAACATGACATGAAATAACTTTCGAAAGTTCAGACAAAAGCCTTTGTTCGGTCAACAATGAGAGCTATTGTTTGTGGCCAGAGAGGCTCAGCGGGCCGGAGCTGTCCACAGTCCTGAACTCACTCCTCACACTGGGCCCTGTGGAGCTGTCCGTAGTCCTGAAATCTCTCCACAGGAAAAATAACAGCAATTTTACTGCACTTGACGGTTTTGTGTCCAAACAATTACTTTCCATCTCCTCTATAATCTTCAGAAACATGTCTCACTCAGGCCTCCGTGTCCCTCTGTGGGGCTCTCAGCTCACACCCCGCTCCGACCTGCAGGCCCAACTTTTCCTCCCGGTCCCCTCTGCTGGATCAGGGCCCGGGATTTTTTCATATTTTCCCTCTTTTGTTTATTCGATTGTTGATGCTGTTGTTGAGTGAATCCTCTCTCCCCGCGCCCACAGTCTGAAATCATACTGATGCGGCGTGCACGGCCGGTGATTGATTTCAGCTCCAATGCATAACAATGGGATTGCACAAAAAGAGCCTGCTGCAAAGAGATAAGAATTTAATAGAATTTCTGAAAGCTGAAGGTTGGGCTTTTTGAATATTCCCTGCGTACGCGGCGTGGAGACAGGAGATAAAGGATGGCATTTGTGGGGACTATTCTCAAATGGCTTGTAATGAATGGTTGTCATTTCCACTAATGGTTTCAAAACAGCAAAGCAAAAAAAGCACGGTGTGAGCAACATTTGGGAGTGACTCCAAGTTGCACTATTAAGACTGGCTGTTTGTTGTTGGGAGCCGCGCTGGCAGTTGGCATTACTCTCAATGAGCCCGAAAAAACTATCAACAAATCTGTAAGTGACAGTGATCACTCTTCTTAAAACTCCCGCACGCGTCAAAACAATTTCTCTGGAGCATATTATTTCTCAGTGATAATCCGAAATTGATATCCATCCCCTCACCTCCCCAGAGCATGAATATTTTTTTGTAAAGCTTCCTGTGAGACTTTCCTCTCTGCTTTTATGTCGTTAAAACCCGAAGGACTTATCAGATGCTGTCAGCGCAGCGCACAAACTCCGCATACAACTACTACATCAATTCTCTGTCCCAGAAAAAAAATCCCTTGAATGAATTATTGGACGGTACCATTTTCCAGCATGTGTGGGGGGAGGTGACGGATTACAGTCACCTCCATAACGCATTTGGGAAACATCAAGAACTTGGAGAAATAAAACATGAGCTCATTCTGGTGCGTAATTTTGCTGCGTCCACTGAAGCCAAAAAAAGCGCAGATATGTTTTTTTTTTAATATAGACTGTTTTTGGGGTGTTAGAAATATTTTGGGAGTGAAGCAGAATGGAGAACTTTTTATATTTGGGAAAAAAAATAATGTGCAATGCATGCGGAGACGATGTCGAAATCAAGTTTTGAAGTTGTCAGTCTTTCAGAAGATGGATGTGTTTGAGAGAGAGGGAGGGAGAAAGTCAGAGAGGGAGGGAGGGTGTGTGTGTGTGTGTGTGTGTGTGTGTGTGTGTGTGTTTGTGTGTGTATATACATATGCCCATTGAGTTAGTGTGTAGTAAGGGGGGACCTCAAGCCCTGCCCATCTGATGCTGGAGGTTTTACTACAGCTTCCGTGATGTCATGGCAAAGGGCGGAGGGAGGAGATGGGGGGTGTGGAGAGGGGTGGGGGGGGGGGGGGGTACAATGGCTCATGAGGGAAAGGTAAGTCAATATTACGTTTTTTCTCGCTGACAAAGGCAAATGAAGCCATGTTTTTGCTTACAAACAAGTAACATCTTAACGCCTTGATCCGGAGCCGTGCGCCGGTGCGCTGTGTCGGAGAGGCCGCCCCGGGAACGGGAAATAAAAAACAACCCATCGCTTCCTCGCTCTTATTATTTATCACATCTGGACATTTGTAACGGGATAGATGATCGTTTTTGAACAGCCTTTACTCGGGATATCTGTGTTTTGAGGCAAACTACTTGACAGCGACCTACAACTCTCTGAAAGGACGCAGCGCCCAAACCTCCCCAAAGGAAATATTGTTAAATAAGGTAATCAGAAATCATGTTTATGTTTTCATGATAGATATTTATGATTTTTTAGTCATAACTTTCATATTCCTCCTCATCCTCGGAGTGTTTTAGAGCAGCGCCGGCAGCGTGTTTTTGTAACCATTAGTGTTGTTTTCGAATTTTAATATTTTCATCGAGATTTTAAAACTTACTGCGATCTCTCAATAGTTGATTTTTTTCTTTAAAAGTCTATTTGTTTGGCGCATATTTCGCACATTTTCTGCTTGATGATAGCGCTGTTAGAAATGTTAAATGTTACGCTGATGCCTCATAATAAGTGGGAATAAACCAACTATGGCGCTTTCTCGGAAGCTCAGGACGCGATGTTTACCCACTTCCCCACTCTGCCTCTCTCGGATAGTTCACCGGTGTGCGGAGCGGAGATGAAACACTCTTTGTAGATGTTGGTGATATTATATTCCGATCTGAATGCTCTCTTTGGGGCGATCTGAGTCATACCTGTAGTGTATTATCCACTCTGTCCTCTACTTTCACCTTCTATATCTCCAGGAATAAATTAGCCCCGTTTACTGTACTCGCTGACTCCACATCATCACCATCACCACCGCTGCTGCTGCTGCTGCGCATTATTCTGTTTCTGGCTTGTTACAGTAAAGTGTGATTTCTATCTTGAGTTCAAATTGTGTTATATTACAGTGGGCGTTGAACAGGACTCCCGCGTGCGTGCGTGCGTGCGTGTGTGTGTATGCACGGACAGATGGATGGGTGGAAGGATGGAGTGAGTGTATTTGAGAAGGAGGGGAGGGGTTTGCCATTTGATCCTCTGCAGCAAAAAAAACAGAGATGCTCTCTTCAAATGTCAGCCGCCTTTAGTGGTGCGCAGATAAAAAAAAGTCGTCAGAAGCGGGCTAGAAATAAAAGCACCGGGCGTCGCGAGGGTTGGTGGAGAAGGGGGGGAAAGGCGGCCAAGAGAAGCACATTTCACCGGATTCTTTTTGCGAAGTGGATTCGGCCCCGAGTTGCTGTGCCGCGGTACAGAATATGAGCCTGTGCGTTGTGTTTTTCATCCCCACCCCCCCTTGCTTTGCTTAGATGGCCACGTAATGTGCTGTGTGTGCGCCTCACGGTCTGTCAAAGCACCTGCGTCCTAAGATGGAGGAAAAGAGATGAGGGATGATGATACACAGAGTGTTATGTCACCCGCTCTTTAAGTTGCTCTCCATCCCCCCCGGTGGTGGTGGTGCTGCTGCTGTGGCCGGTGAGACTGCTCGGTGCCGCTCTGCTCTTATCACAAACTTCAGCTGCTAGTTTAGATGTTAGGAAATCTTTTCAGGCTCGGAAGCAGCGCGGAGGTGAAAGCAAGAGCACACTTGACTTCTCCGTGTCACTATCTGAAAAGCTCCCATTTGCAGAAACCTCATCAAATGAGGTTGTCTTTTTGAAAGGAAAATATCCTCTTGAGTGATAAATAAGTGGTTTTTAGGGGCTTTCAGGGTTGGTCGATATGGTGAAAATCACCATATTTTGGACCAAATGAGTCGTTATCGACAGTATGACGATATTGTTGGGGTACTTGGGTGCTCTGGGTGCTTTTCACAGTATATTTACGCAGTGCGATTTTTTGATAAATACTAAAATTTAGCAGGTAACACTAAAAAGTCATTCAGGGGACCTATCACTACCACATACTTAAAAAATCTAGATAAGTCGTAAGCATCATTTTGATGGCTTGTGTTGACATAATAATGTCGATAATTGTATCAACTTAATATTTTGTGCAATTTAAACACAAATGTATGTGTTCATTGATTTAAGACAAAATTGAAGTTGTAGTAAGGTAATTAAGTTGGCTTAATAATCAAACTTTTCTCCACCTTCACCTCAAATGCAAACAACACAAAGGACAATGTCTTACTTAAAAACTTTAAACACTACTTAAAAATGCCTGTGACTGTAGAAGAGAAGCTAATTACCCTAACTCAATGTAGTGCACTCATTGCATATGGTTTCATTAGAAGTTGTAATAGCTCAAAAAGATTGATGCAAACCATTGCATTATTTTCTTTTTTGTTATTGTTGAGGTAAATAATTGGTTTTTAGAGTGTAGAATAGCTTCAGTATTTTTTTTGAGTTCAGAAAATTGCATCACTTCACTGTAATTCCACCTTAAAAACCAGAAAATGCCTATGATGTCACAATTTCAAGAATGCCTCAAAATGTGTTTTTAAGTATAGTCATATAGTCATTTGACTTAGTGTGCAGAAGCAAAAAATAGAAAAAGTAGAACAGTCTGACAAGTTCAGAATAATATAATATTTAGCTGTAGCTATTTCAGTGTTTTAAAGCAAAAAACACTTGCGATATTACAGTATCCACAATCTAATACGATATCTTGTCTGATACCACGATGTAGATATGATATCGATTTATTGCCAGGCCCAATGATGATGTTTAACTGACTTTTTCCACTTTCCCTAGACAACAGACCTCTTTGAGGTTATGGAGCTTCAAGAATATGTGTTTTTTAAAATTTGCATTTTTTTAAAGTTGTCTTTTGAAGCTGTCATAAATAATCATTTGAGTGGGTAAAGACAACAAAACAGACAACTAGAACAATCTGGTAGGTTCAGAAAATGACAATATTTTACTGAAATTGAGCATTTAAAACCAGAAAGCCCTTACAATATCCAAATTAAAGCTTCACTGTTAAAAAGAAACAATTTGTTTTAACTTAAAAAAGTTAGTATCCGGGCTGCCTTAAATTTTTAAGTTGACTCAATTTGAGAAGACAAGTTGAATCATAGCAATATGACCTCAACTTGTTTTCTCAAATTTGGCCTGGATACTAATTTTTTTTAAAGTTAAAACAAATAGTTTCTTTTTTTTTTTTTTTACAGTGTAGTCTCACATCACGATATCGATGTATTGTGCAAAATTACATGATGATGTTTTACCGATGTTTCTGGCTTTTTAAATGTAAATAACAGAACTCTTTGAGGTTGTCGACTGTCAAAATATATTTCTTTTAACACTTCACTTGTAGCTGTGATTATAATCGTCTAAGTGAGCAAAAAATAGAACAACTAGAACAATCTGGTAAGCTCAGAAAATCTAAGGCGATATCTCACATATCATGATATATCAATGTATTGATGTAACATCTAGCCTGGGGTAGAATATATGATGTTTTACTGTCTTTTCCTGCTTTTAAAATGTGAAAAAAAGTTTTTAAGTCTGCAGTTGTGTTTGACACTTAAAGGTTATTTAGTTCATGGAGCTCATAAAACTGCACATAAGGAGCCTTTAGTCAATGTAAAGCTGTGCCTCTATAGTCAGGCTTAATGTAGAATGAGCGCTGAATGCATCACAGGCAGAAATGATAAAACACCTATTGTTTTTCTTGTGTTTACTTTTCCTGTGAAATGTAGCCTAGTTTCAGGGGATTACAGAATTAGGTTATTGGAGCCTTATGCTGTCAGTGGAGCCTCTAACAGCAGAGTATGGAGCTGCATGTAGCACAGGCCCGCAGATGAAGTTGCTTGTGCGTTTTTTTTGTAGTTACCATGATGGGAGGAAACCTCTCTATTTATGAAGGCCTGAATAGCCCGTGGTGAGGACAGCAGGTGCCGGAGGAGGGAGCGCAATAAACATGTTGGAGGAGCAGCTGGGGCCAAATTGCACCCTCGTCATTCAAAGCCTATCAGAAATCTAAGCAGTACAAGCAAAGGTCAGGGTTGGCCCGCCTTTCAATGGAGACGAGGCATTTCAAATGAAAAGGCTGGAAATAATGAATTTCATGCCCTGCGTTAAAAGGGAAATAAATAAGAAAAAATGTAAATTAATTAAAAAGTAAGCCAAATGTGCGCACATTCTCAGATGGGAAGAGAGAAAAGCATGACACGCAGAAAGTGTTTGGAACATCACAGAGTGCTGCCGCAGGCCGAGCACTTTCAGGTGCACACACACACATCTCCAGTACGCGTTGTGTTTTATAAGCTGCAGTTTGTGTTGTTTCTCGGATGCTGAGGTCAGGGTGGCCCTCAGGGGAGCACCTCCAAAGGCTTGTTACCATGGCGCCGCCTTCACTTCCACACCCCCGCCCCTTAAACTCCCATCCCCAAACTGATAACGCCTTGCAGACACTTTGTTTTGTTTCTGACTAAATCCTGGCCTCTTGTCGTTAACCCTTTAACACCTGCATCAACATTAGGTGTTTTGTGCTGCATTTAGACGCCTTACGGGACAATTTAAACCTCTAAAACTTGAGAAAATTGGTTTGATTTCTTTAGAAAACATGGGGGAAAAAAGGCAGTGAGCAACTTGGCTGTACGATGAAAAGAGAGTTAGCGGGGGGTGATCATTAAATATTGTCAAAAAAAAGAGAAAAATATACAGAAAATATATATCTTATGATTATATATTAAAAACAATGTCTTTTTCTTTTATTTTTTTTACTTTTGCTCATTCTGGGGGATTATTTTGTAACTTTCTACTAATGTCTTTTAGTTTGTTTCTCTCACTCTTTCTCTCTGTCTTTTATTATTATTTTTCTCTCTCTCATTTTAGCATCATCTTTAGGTTTGTTTCTTTTTTAAGTACTTTTATTTATTAATTTTCTAAACTTCTTTTCAGGTCATTTTTTGTACCTTTTACTCATGTCTTGCAAATTTTTGGGCCTATATCGCGTTAAGTGTCTTATTGCCTTCTTTCATTGCTTTTGAAAAAAAATCAAGCCGATTTGCTCAGCTTGCAAAGTCCCAGGCCAAAATGTAAAAATTAAAACTAAAATTTGGACGGAGTCAGTTGTATTTTGCTGGTTTTCTATACATTATTAAAAAGAAAGGTCACATCTGCCACATAATCTGGTTACTCTGGGTTTTTTTCTCACAAAGAAAGCAGCAAGTAATATGAGACATCCCGCTCTACAACTTTTGATTTCTCTGTCTGTCCTGGCAGGCTCGCTGTAATCACACTAAGTTGTCTCTAAATCCTGCTTAACAGGAGCAGGGGTGTACAGCTGGCCCTGGCCCTGTATGTACACTAATACTGTTACAGACAGTTCACCCTGGTATTTAATCTAACTATGGATTTAGGCCTCTTTGCTCCATTGTCCCAGTACAGTAAGCCGCCTCCCTATAATGGTATTACTCAAGCCTAAACTTTGTTTTGCTGGTCAAAGGGAGGTTTTTGTATCAGTTTATAGATTATACACTGATGTATTTATTTATTTTTTTTCCGGACCGATTTTCTAAGTTTGCCTCACAGAAATCCATAGCTTTGATAACAAACAGAATCCTGGCAGTTGAGTACGATATTTTAATCCATCCATTTTTTATTCACACCCCCCTCACTTCTGATTAACCAAACCTCCCCGGTGAACGGCTAATTGTCTTGTACTCCTCCAATTTTCACTGCAAAATAACGAGCTGCGAGCCTTTTAGGTGGGAATGAGCAGAATCTGATCAAAGAATAAGCGAATACATATCCCGAGCAGGCGAGGCTCAAATTAGTTTTTATGTTTTTTCATGTGCGAAGGATCCAGATGTTCACATGAAACAACACATGAAAGTATAGAAAGGTCCTTTTTTAGCCACCTTTTCTGTGATTCATCACCTTTTTAAAAAAATAAAATCAACTCGGTGATCACGCAGGTTCAAAATGTCCAGACGTCTTTTTCTGTGTCTGGAAGAGGACCAGTGGCTTAGGACAGAGCAAAGTGAGCAGGGTGCTGCTGACACATGGCCTGAGGCGATGTGTCCTGATACAGCCCGGTTATATATTTGGCATTTAGGAAGGGCTCTCAGCTCCTTGGATCCAAACTAACAATACAGGACGAATGCTCACTTGAGTTCCCTTTAAAAAATAGGGGGAAAAAAGAGGAGTTTTTGTGCGTGCGGAGACAGAGAGAGCTGAGACAGAGAGACGGAGATAGAGATGCAGACGAACAGTATTGCTGTTGTAATCACTTTTTTCCTGAGGGCGGAGTGAAAGTTGATAAACAAGCATTTTGCAAAGAGTGCTGGCTGGGCTTTGCGAGGTTTGCATGTAATGGGCAAAGTAGGGATGGGCGTGGAGGAGGGAGGAGGAGGAGGAGGAGGAGGAGGATGAGGATGAGGATGGGGGCAGTGTGGGGTGGGGATGGTAGAGGGGGGGCCGGTCTGCGTTGGGTCCCCTTGGATATGGACAGCCTTTTGTTGTCTCACTTTGCTTTTAGTGTGCACTTTGTGCACCGGGTTCACCTGCAGGACAGTATGTGTGCACAGAAAATAACTGTATCTTTTAAAGCAACAAGAGGACAAGAAAAGGAAGAGATAATAGGAGAAAATCCAGCAGTGGAAGAAGTATCCTTTACTTAATAAAGCACCAGTACCAGCCTGTGAAAATACTCTGTTACAAGTAAAAGTCCTGCAATAAAAATGTTAGTTAAGTACAAGTAAGTATAGTAAGGAGAATGTACTTAAAGTATTAAAAGTACCCAAACAGACAAAAAAAAGAACCCCAAAAACTCAAAATTATAAAAAAGAATTACCTTAATTTAAAATGATGAATTAAAAAACACTCCCAAATTCAAATTATTAAAAGAAGAAAACATTTTTTAAAACTATCATTAAAAAAAAGGAAAAACAACCCCATAACTCAAAATGATTGAAAAATACTTGAATAAAAATACCCAGTAGAGACAAACCTTAAAAACCTGAACTTCAAAATTATTTAAAAAGTATATTAAAAAACACCTCCAAACTCAAGTTATTAAAAGAATAAGAAAAAATCATTTAAAAAAATCATATCATTAGAAATAAAATAAACTAAAATGGAAAAAAACACCCCCAAAACTCAAAATAAAAAAAAAAATAGAGAATGATTTAAACATTTATTATAATAGTTGGCAATTAATTTTCTGTGAATCAACTGATTGGTTAAAAACTAATCATTGCAGCTGTGCTTGTGTAAACAGTTTGGGGATTGAATTAATAACAAAACTTCATATTTTATAAGCTCATCTTATGTTTGTTTTTTTTATCCAAAAATTAAATGAATTTGTAAAGTATCTAAAGCTTTCAGATCAATGGACTGAAGTAAAAAGTTCAGCGTTTACCTCTTAAATGTAGTGGAGTAAAAGTATTAAGTGCCATGTAAAAAAGTACCTAAAATTCATACTTAAGTACAGTGCTTTTTTCATTCCACTACTAAGAAAATCAGATGGATTTTTTTTCATTTTGTGCTTTACAAAGGCCAGAGATTCATGTCCAAGTTCATGTATAAAGAGGTTTATGCTTTGCTGCCTCCCAAGACCTCTGCAGGTGAATTGAAAGAGCTATACCACAGCAACCATTTCGAATTTGGAATCTTCAGTCAGTTTTTTAAATTCTAAGTAGAATATTTTGCCTTGAATTCCATCTGTATAAACTGTGATTTGTTAATGATTGTGCTTCCACAATGTTGCAGTTTCAATTTACATTTTCAATAGAGTGCGCTGACCCAAACCTTGAGTGTTTTTTCCTCCTAGATGTTGTTAAAGGACACACAAACACTGTAGGTGGCCCACACAGAATAGGAGTCACTGTAAACTCAAGGGCACATCCTTCTTTCACTGCGTTCTGCTGCCTGCTGCAAACACGTACAATCCATAGAAAGGTGAAAGCTAAAGGGTATGGATGTGTGTATATATATCCGAAAAGAGTCACATTTCACTGTATCAGCGCGCAGTGCATAGAAAGAGAGAGAGAGGGAATGCTTGTTTCAGAGTCTCGCAGCTGAAGTGTCTTACAGCTAGTTGAAAAGTTCAGCCTTGGGCATTCATAGAAAAATACTCTGCACTCTCCCTGAACTTGAAAGAGAAAAAAAATACGACCACCTCGACTGTTGGGAGAACTCTGTGTTTTGTATTTCAAACCTTTCTCAGAAAGGAGGAAGAATGGATTTGTGATAGATTTAGTGTGTTTCTGCGGGGCCGATCTGGAAGATGAAGCGAAGCGCTATTACCTTGATGAAAAAAAGAAAACACAGGAGAGAGGGGGAGAAAAAAGAGGCTTGATTTATGTATGATTCATTATTTACTGACCATGCTTCACCCCCACTCCCCTCGCAGCGCCCATCCCCCTGTTCGCTTATATATGCACCCTGAAAAGCTCGATAAAAATGCGCAAATTTGATTGATTCTAATAGCAGACTGACAGGGACCCCAGCTGGGGCACTTAACCATGCCTCTCTCTGTGTGTGTGTGTGTGTGTGTGCGTGTGTGTGTGAGGTACACACACTGTTCCTTTAGTTAATAAAGGAGTGTCTGCAGCATGCTCGAGTGCCCCAACCTTCCCTCAAAGTAGGGCCCTCCCCCTCCTTCTTTTATCCAAACTACTGCCCCATCCATTGGTGCTGATGCTGTTGATTTCATATGACAACTCTTTTTTTTCCCCCTTCTTTCCAAAATCTTACACTCCCCCTCCTCCCTTCCCCCTCTGGTCCCTCCCCCTTGTTTGTTCCATAGAAAATGAGTTTCGGGGCGAGCTGGTGAACCAGCGGTGGACACGAGGCGAGAGGACCAGCAGCCGCTGTCAGGCCTCCCAGAGACTGCAGAGCCGTCGACCAATCATGGTGAGTGACAAGGCCCCTGCAGCCCCCCCCCCTCCCACACACACACACACCCCCACACACACACAACTGATTTTGCTTCCTGGGCATTTCCCCAATCCCTAACTCAGCGTGGAAAGTAAAAAAAGGGTGGAGGCAGAAAGATGGAGGATGTGTGTGTGTGTGTGTGTGTGTGTGTGTGTGTGTGTGTGTGTGTGTGTGTGTTTGGGGGGTTGATGGCCGCGCTGGACAGAAAAACATGAATCAAACAGCACATCAAACCTCCCGCTCTGCCCTGCCCATCCTCTGCCTCTCTGCCCAGCTCAGCTTAGTTCAGTTTAGTTAAGCTCAGCATGGCACAGCTCAGCGTTTTCCCGCTGCTGAGTTCACTTCACAGGATTTTTTTTTTATTTGAAACACAATCAAAAAAAAAAAAGAAACTCAAAAGGATGTCCTTGAGCTGCTCATACTTTTTTTGTCGATGATATTCCTCCTTATCAGCAGAGTAGAAAAACCACTCTCTTCTCCCTGCTTTCTCCCACGATCCGAAACCTACGCTGTAAAATCTGACAAGCTGATCTTGTTTCAAATAATCTTGGAAATTGAAAAAGGAGAACAAATATAACTGTAAATCTTAATTCATGTTTACTTTATATCAAAGTGTTACGTGTACTTCGCTGTAACTAAACTTTAAGTAAACTAAATAATGAAATACAAAATAAAGTGCGAATTGTAGTTATATTTACTAACATTTAGAAAGAATAAGATAATTCCACTTCACATCATTTTTAAGTTGCATTAAGTTCACAAAATTAAGTAAATACAACTCAATTTCATGTAAACTTAACTTGAGATTTATAGTCATATTTACTTTCTTTTCAAGGCAATTGGCTTCCAAGATTGTTATAGTAATAGTTAATAATAAATAATATTTAGTAAAGTAAAATCAGCTTGTCAGATTTGCAGAATATAGCACAGTATACTTTATTTACTGAAGCTGCTAAAACCAAAATTTAGTTTTAAAACTAAAAAAAAAATATCGATTTTTTTCAAGTAAAATCACCTTGTCAGATTTTACAATGTGTCTCCACTCTTTCCTCACTCAAAAACTTCTGACCCAAATTGCCACCATTTCAAGGTTATTTCTCCACTCTGAAAACATCTGGTCCATTTTTTTTACCCGTGCATCACAACTGAGAGTGTGACACTCAACAAAGAGATGGAGGGATTGAGAGGAGATTGAAAGAGAGAGGAGTGGGGGTTGTTTTCCCCTGGGCCCAGTAAAAGTAGTTTTACTTCCCCCCGTGATGGCTCAGGTTCATCTGAAGAGATGACTTTTATTGATTTGGTTTGATTTCTGCAGCTGAGGGATGCGTGGAGGAGGGGAGGGAGGGGTTCAAACACTACATCATGTGAAGCGTCTGTTTGGCCTCACACTTGTGATATCTGTCACACAAGCTTCTTATTATCTTTTTCGACTTGCAAGCGAAGTGCGATGAATGAACTCGGGATTGGAGATGAAAAGATGTTTAGTGTTGAACGCCAAAATCACGTCGGGATGACTCACGCTGTAAAATGGCAAGCCTCTGTCAGCACACATGCTCACATCTGACCCATTATGCAGTCACACAGTCTTTTTTTTATTCGCATATGAAGTGAGAAACACGCCGTCTCCCCTCCTCCCGCCTCAGTACTCCGCCCTGCCTTGTGTGAATTATTAAAGTGAAACTGTGGAAGGGCTCGGCGTGCGGTGATCCAACATGGAGGCTGCGCAGCGTGGTCTGCCTGTCGAGGAGGGAGGGGGGGTTGGAGTGTGCAAAAGCGCACCTCTAATTGGCAGCTGCTGTCCGCAGGTAATTTTTGGAGATGTCAGTCTTCGTTGCCAGTTTGCGAACCCCTCTCCGCCGCATCTCCACCCCACCTTAACCCTCTCCTTCCCCCTCATCTGCTCTTGTACACCTGAAAATGAATAAAAGAGTCATTTATGTGCACCGGGGGACGGAGGGTGACCTTCTCTCTGAAGTCATTGCCCCCAGCCAGCCATTTACATAGAGCTGTCAGAATGCAGAGCAGAGCCGGGGCCCTCCTGCACCGACCGTTGCACACAAAGAAGGACATAATTGATAATGTACAACACAGCCTGTAGGGATGAGCCACGTCTTCCTCCTCCTCCTCTTCCTCCTCCCCCTTCTTTTTCTTCTTCCTCTGCCGCTGCTCCACACCACATTTCACACTAGTTAAACCCCAAGACACATGTGCACACATTCACTCTAGCTCACACACTCCCTCCTCTCATTTTCTCTTTCCTTCATTCTCTTTTCTGCATAAGACATCGCCGGCACCGTGCAGGCCCACCTACATACACCGTTCAAGGAGTCTTATTAACACACAAGGTAAAGGACAAGTTTTGAACATACATTAAAAAAACGGAGCGCCTTTGAAAGAGATTATGAAAATCAGGTGAATGCCTGCCTGGCTGCATCTGGATTCACTCGCTGTGACTTTGTGTTCATACAAATTTAATGAGCTGGAATTGAGAAAAGGGACAGGAAAAAGAGGAGAACTCAGATGTGCTTACCTATTTAAATGTGCGTAACTATGGTTACGCAAACATGAAAGCAATAGGGGCCCCTTTTCAGTTCAGGTTTTGATTCATCCGATGACTATCAATATAAGGAGGAGGCAAAGGAAGGAGGATGAAAAAAAGAAAAATACAGGAGGGAACAGAATACTATATAATCTCTTCATGAAGGTGGAGTGTGTGCTTTGGTCTCGTTCACACACACTTTTCTCTCACACACACTTATATTCATAACTCCTTTGCTCTCTTTCGCTATCCATCTACATTCAGTCATGCAAATTCACCAACATATTTTCTGCAAATCCAGCCATGTTAGTGTTTGATTCATCAACTTTTAGCTTCCACTTCCTCTCTTAACATTCACAGGTCAACACTCAGTTCATGAGCATTCACAGTTGCAGCTCACCTCAGCTGTGGTTTGTGCTTTTACAGAGGGAGGGATGCAGATGAAAAGACAACAACAAAATACCTTTTCTCGTCATATCATATTTACTCAGATCCATATTAGAGTGTAAGAAAATATTAACCCTTTGACACCTGGATTGACATCACTTTCCTATGCTGCATTCAGACACCTTCACAAGTATTTAAACCTTTGGGGCTATGAGCTACTTGACAAGAACTGTTCCACAAATTGCAAGAAACTATTAGATTTGGACAATATATTTTTTTCAAAAGCTAGGGAAATATGTCCCATAATTTTATTCAGTATATTTTTATTAATTGCTTTAAAATCGATTTTATAATTAATATATTTAACACTGTTTTCAGATCATTTCTTTGTATGTTTTTGTTTTTGTTTTTTTTCCTTTCTAATTTTTTTCCAGTAAGTTTCTTGTACTTTTTTTTTTTTAGCATTTTTTAATGCAAATTTTCCGCTAAGTTGTTCAATGCCTTTTTTCTGTGTTTTTGAACACTTTAGTATCCCTTTATATGCCCTTTATATGCTTGTGACACTGTATTGATTTTTAATTTATATTTTATATTTTACATGCAAAGATTCATGGCAGCGGTTCATTTTCTGTTATGTTTATACCCCTGACCGCTGGATCCTTTACTGTTGTAATCTATCTTCATCCAGTCTTCAACATAAAAACATATCACTGCCACAAATGCAAAGAACATGGACCACTAAAACAGGCAGAGTCATTAAGGATGCACCGCTAGCTCCTAAAATTAGATTTTTCAACTACTGCAAAAAATCACCTTGAAACATATTGTGATACACTGTAATATGTTAAATCGCAATCCTTAAATGTTGATAATATCATTTTACCAGATCTGTCCAACACTCCTTAGTTGTGGTGGAAGACGCAACCCAATTGCCAGAAAAAATGCAGCATTTGATATTTTTACAAACCATAAATAGGTAACATTTGCATATTATGAAGCGAAAACTTTACATTTTTTAAAACGCTGTGGTTAAAATGTGGTTAGGTTTATGCACAAAAAGCACTTGGTTATGGTTCGGAAAAAGATTATGTTTTGGCT